>NW_024752905.1:145000-277500 GCF_018991925.1 Homarus americanus | reverse complement strand
CACACACACACACACACACACACACACACACACACGCACACACACACACTAAAGATTTTACCATAATTATATTTACAACTTAACCTTTCCTTTCTCAGCCATACTTATAAGACCTTCTTCCTACACTCTCTCAGCCCTTCCCACCCTTACCAACCCCCAGCTCAAACACCCGCGGTGACCAAACACTTCCTGAAGAACTCCAACTTTTGCCCATCACAAACTCATCACCTCCACCCACCCTTTACATACGTTGCCCTAACAAGGATTCTATTATTTTTTCCACTACACCTAAACTAATGATTACTTTATGATAATAGTGATTCATTCCTGTACCATTAAGATGTAGAGGTAGTTTAGGTTAGGGTAGGTTAGGTTAGGGTAGGTTAGGTTAGGTTAGGTTAGGGTAGGTTTAGGTTAGGGTAGGTTTAGGTTAGGGTAGGTTTAGGTTAGGGTAGGTTTAGGTTAGGGTAGGTTAGGTAGGATGATGAAGTGATGTGTATTATATGATATTGAAGCTTTTTGGTGTTTTACGATTAATTAATGTGGCTGTAATAGATTAAAATAGGAAACTCTTGTTAGTTTTACCTACATATGTCTGTTTTATATGGGTTTTGTGTAAGTCGTATGTATGTATGTAAGTATGTATATTTGAAAATTTAGTCCTAGGGTCAGAGTACAGTGGTATAAAGTACAGTTACAGTGATACAGTAATTATTGGAGTCTATATGACAAATACAGTCAGGTACAAGAAGCATTAATTACAGAGTTAACTACATGGTTTAGTAAGGTGACCCATCTCTCAGGTGAGGGGACTGTGATGATGACAGGTAGACCAGGTGTGTTACTACCTTATTACTCACTCACTCACTTAATAACTCGCTTCCTTACTCACCCACTCACTCTCACTCACTCATTCACTCTCACTCACTCACTCATTCACTCACTTCCCTGCCACTCACTCACTCACTCACCTCCTGGATGGGTTACTTGACTTGAAGAGTAAGGATGAATAAGACTCCCATCGTTGAGGGTACTCGTAGGGTACTTGTAGGGATGGAGGGGAGTAGGAGGCTCCTCATGTAGGGAGAGTCTCACTTGTTGAGTCAGGGAAGGACTTTGGTGTTTCCTGAGGCTCCTTATGTGGTGGTGGTGGTGGTGGTTGTGGTCTTACGAGGTGTTAAGTTACAAATTTTTTTCATGTACTTATTTATTTTTATTATTAATATTTTTTTTTTGTTACCTGAATTGTTAGTTTGGTATCTGCAATCACACACACACACACACACACACACACACATACATGTAGCTGTGTGTGTGTGTGTGTGTGTGTGTTCCCATTGTATTATTGTATACCTGAATAACTAACCAGTAATATAATAGAATAGTGTATCCACCACGGAATACAATTGTCTTGTCTGCCTCACAATGACCAGTGTGTACTTACTAACCTAGAACATCGACTGAAGGACCCTTAGTTGTTGAAGTGAACCTCCGTAGCCACACGTTTGATAACCATAGTTCAGTCGTGATTAAGAAATGATGTTTAGGTGGTGATAGTTTGATGGAATGGTCGTTAGTGTCAATGTGTAGATGACTGTGCCGAATAGAGATTTAACCCACATTGACCTGTCTCTGTCTGTCTGTCTGTCTGTCTGTCTGTGTGTAAACAGATTCAGTGCGTATTAATGCTCGTATATAGCACAAAGATAAGTGACAATTATTACGCGGAAGAATTTTGAGTAAATTATTTCATAGATAAAATTTAACAATCTAGTGGGCTATTATTTTTATTTAGGAGACTAGGCAAGGTAAGGTAAGGTCACCATTCACATACTGGGAAGCTGTTTACCTGAGTCATGTTTGACTATGATTTAACCCTTTGTGATGATTTAACCCTTTGATTATGATTTAACCCTTTGATGACGATGATTTAACCCTTTGTTGACGATGATTTAACCCTTTGTTGACGATGATTTAACCCTTTGATGACGATGATTTAACCCTTTGTTGACGATGATTTAACCCTTTGTTGACGATGATTTAACCCTTTGATTTAACCCTTTTGACGATGATTTAACCCTTTGTTGACGATGATTTAACCCTTTGTTGACGATGATTTAACCCTTTGATGACGATGATTTAATCCTTTGATGACGATGATTTAACCCTTTGTTGACGATGATTTAATCCTTTGATGACGATGATTTAACCCTTTGTTGACGATGATTTAATCCTTTGATGGCGATGATTTAACCCTTTGTTGACGATGATTTAACCCTTTGTTGACGATGATTTAACCCTTTGTTGACGATGATTTAACCCTTTGATGACGATGATTTAACCCTTTGTTGACGATGATTTAACCCTTTGTTGACGATGATTTAACCCTTTGTTGATGATGATTTAACCCTTTGATATTGGTTAACCCTTTGTTGACGATGATTTAACCCTTTGTTGACGATGGTTTAACCGCTGATTACGGTGATTTAACCCTTTGTTGACGGTGATTTAACCCTTTGATGACTATGATTTAACCCTTTGATGACGGTGATTTAACCCTTTGATAACGATGATTTAACCCTTTGATGACTATGATTTAACCCTTTGATGACTGATTTAACCCTTTGATGACGATGATTTAACCCTTTGTTGACGATGATTTAACCCTTTGATGACTGATTTAACCCTTTGATGACGATGATTTAACCCTTTGTTGACGATGATAATTTAACCCTTTAACGACTATACTTTAACCCTTTGACCCGAATTAACCATTCAGGTGTGCACATCTAAGTAGCTATACCTGTTGTCCTCAAATATGTACAGGTCTTGATTTTAATTTTTTTTTATAAAGAGATGTGCTATATGAAGAGATGTGCTATATAAAGAGATGTGATATATAAAGAGATGTGATATATAAAGAGATGTAAAGAGAATTCAACATGAGATGATTTAGAACTTATTAAATGACGTAGGAGAAAAATAGTATCTTCTTAAGTAATAAAAAACTACTGTAGTGACGAGCAGTTAAGTAGTTAATGAAGGCATCAGTTAGTTGTAGCTAATAAACCAATCACCTGCCGGCTTGAATCCCTAACGATGAGTATGTTTAGTAACGAGGCTGCTGCTGCTGCTAATTACCTGACATGATGGTGATTCAGAAGGCAGCTCTAGAGGTTAATGAATAGTAATTAGTGTCTCGCTTAGTAGTTTATTGTGTTTAGTTAAACCCCTTATTAACTGGCATATCTTATATAAGACTCATACCTGTATAATACCTGAATATTGGTATAATTACTGATATATTACCCGTATATATCGGTTATATTATACCTTGAATATTATTTTGATGTAGGTATAATTACTAATATATTTACCTGGATATATCGATAAGTCACGTTTTAAAAGGGTCGGAGTATATTGTACCTATTCATATTACATCTCATCCCTATTATACCCACTATCCGTTATACCTACTGTCGCTATTTTTACCTATTTTACCTATTTTTACCTATTATCATCCCTAACCTATCATTCATATATTTTTTTTCCCAGTTGGTCACATCTATAGGGAAATAAGATAAGCAAATGGACCGAGAAACCTTAATATATTGTCCATATTAAAGGCCTATTTTATTTTTTTTTCTTTCAATGGCCTTTCTGCCCACCCCTCCCTCCTCCCCCCTCCTTCCCCCCTCCCCCCCTTCCCCCCTTACAAGTCATTTCTTCGCGTGGTTTAACTTGTTTAGGGGGGGCCAGAAAGGGGGGGAAGGGATTGGTAGAGGGGTGGAATGGCAAGGAGGGGGGGTAGGGAGTGTTTTGTGATGGCCAGGAATAAACCAGTTTTAACCCCTAGTATGGTTTTATGACGTCACTGGGTTAAAACATACGGCGACTGGTTTAATCTATCCACACACCCTCCCCCCTTCATCTCCTCTCCATCACCCCCACCCCCCACCTCCACCCCCACCTCCATCACCCCCCCTCCATCACACCTCCATCACCCCCACTCCTCTCCACTCCATCCACTCCCCTCCATCACCACCTCCATCACCCTCCCACCCCCCCACCCTCACCCCCCTTCACCCCTCTCTCCTCCATCACCCCCACCACTCCTCACCCCCACCCTCCTTCCACCCCCACCTCCTTCACCCCCCCACCCTCCTTCCATCCCCACCCTCCTTCACCCCCCACCCCTCCTTCACCCCCCCCCCTCCTTCACCCCCACCTCCTTCACCTCCCACCCTCCTTCACCCCCACCTCCATCACCCCCCCTCCTTCACCCTCTCTCCCTCCATCACCCCCCACCTCCTTCACCCCCCACCCTCCTTCACCCTCCTTCACCCTCCCACCCTCCTTCACCCCCCATCATCACCCCCACTCCCTCCTTCACCCCCCACCCTCCCACCTCTTCTCATCTCCTCTGTACTGTAGATTATGTTAACTGTAGAAGCTGTCATGTATTCCTACGAGTGTGAAGGGCAGACTGACTCGTGAGATGCTGGGAAGGGCAGACTGACTCGTGAGATGGTGGGAAGGGCAGACTGACTCGTGAGATGGGGAAGGCAGACTGACCGTGAGTGAAGGGAGACTGGCTGAGATGCTGGGAAGGGCAGACTGACGGAGATGGGGAGACTGACTCTGATATTGCTGGGAAGAACAGACTGACTCGTGAGATGCTGTGAAGGGAGACTGACTGATATTGCTGGGAAGAACAGACTGAGTCGAGATGCTGGGAAGGACAGACTTCGTGAGATGCTGTGAAGGAGAGTGCTGTGAAGGGAGACTGACTCGTGAGATGCTGTGAAGGGCAGACTGACTCGTGAGATGCTGTGAAAGGCAGACTGACCGTGAGATGCTGGATTGACTCGTGAGATGCTGGGAAGGGCAGACTGACTCGTGAGATGCTGTGAAGGGCAGACTGACTCGTGAGATGCTGTGAAGGGCAGACTGACTCGTGAGATGCTGTGAAGGGCAGACTGACTCAAAAGGATGCTGGGAAGGGCAGACTGACTCGTGAGATGCTGTGAAGGGCAGACTGACTCGTGAGATGCTGTGAAGGGCAGACTGACTCGTGAGATGCTGTGAAGGGCAGACTGACTCGGAGATGCTGAACACAGAGGGAGAATGACAACACCGCTAAGCTCGAGTGTTGGAACTGTTGTTTTTATCAGTCATCGTCCTCAGTGTAAGATCAGGGTTGTGTTGTGGTTATTAGTGGTAATAGTTTGTGTTGTTGTGGTAGTATGTTGTAGTATTAGTTGATTATAGTAATAGTTGTAGTAATAGTAATAATAGTAATGGTGGTAGTATTAGTAGTTGGTTATAGGAATAGTTGTAGTAGTAGTATCAGTAGTAGTAGTAATAATAATAATAATAATAATAATAATAATAATAGTGATTGATTATAGTAATATAATAATAGTTGCAGTAGTAATAGTAGTAATTGCGGTCGTAATAGTAATGATAGTGGTGGTAGTAGTAGTAGTAGTAGTAGTAGTAGTAGTAGTAGTATTTCAAGTATTTTTATGTCCAAGAGGTGTATTGTGGGTCGAGGAGGAGAAGGCATTGAGGAAAAACTTGTCCAGACCTTGAAGAGTTACACACACACACACACACACACACACACACACACACACACACACACACGAGAGGAGACCCGTGTTGGTATTTACTATTAAAATAAAATAAATTATCTTGTAGATCCAGACAATTGGCTATTAAAATGTTTTTGTTACACCGACCAATGAAATGCTTTGTTATATCGACCAATGAAATACTTTATATCGACCAATGAAATGCTTTGTTATATCGACCAATGAAATACTTTGTTACATTTCTTATCTATTTTGTCTTTTAAGGAAAATACATTTGTTGTTGTAGATAAAGTCTGTGGTAAATAATTAGGTGTGTGGCTCCCAGGTGAGATAATTGCCATTGTTGTTATTTAATGAAAGTTCAGTGGACGTGATTGAGTGTACAGTGTTTTTTTGGTTGGGAAGACTTAAGTTTTTTTAGGGGGTAATAAATTCCCCCAGTGAGTGTGGTAGTGGGGGTGTTGTGTGTTGGGGGTGTTGTGTGTTGGGGGGTGTTGGGGGTTGTGTGTGGGGAGGTGGTGTGTGTGTGTGTGTGTTAGTTTGTGTTTCTGTTTGTTTGTATCTCTGTCTTTACATCTGATCGTGTCCTTGAGGGTTCGCTGGTTCGTTCCCGGGGCATTCCCAGTCCACCCTGTTGTTAAACGGGTACCTGGGTATAACTATTGAAGTGAAGGGTGCTTCCTTGTGTAGTGTCGGCCATGTTGCCTCCTTGTGTGGTGCTGGCCATGTTGCCTCCTTGTGTGGTGCTGGCCATGTTGCCTCCTTGTGTGGTGTCGGCCATGTTGCCTCCTTGTGTAGTGTCGGCCATATTCCCTCCTTGTGTAGTCTCTGTCATGTTGCTTCCTTGTAGTGTCAGCCATGTTGCCTCCTTGTGTGGTGTCGGCCATGTTGCCCTCCTTGTGTGGTGTGTGTCGCACATGTTGTTCTCTGTGTGGTGTCGGCTATGTTGCCTCCTTGTGTGGTGTCGGCCATGTTGCCTCCTTTTGTGTGCTGGGCTATGTTGCTCCTTGTGTGGTGTTTTTTCCACATGTTGCCTCCTTGTGTAGTATGTCGGCCATATTCTCCTTGTAGTGTGTCGGTCATGTTGTTTCCTTATGTAGTGTCGGTCATGTTGCCTCTTGTGTAGTGTCGGCCATATTCCCTCCTTGTGTAGTGTCTGTCATGTTGCTTCCTTTGGTGCACCTGTAGGCATAGTGAGTCTAGTGTACTACATCCACACACAATCCCCTGCTCATGGGACCCAACTTACCCAATCCCATGTTTACTACTCTAATTACGTCTAGCGATAACTGTGTGTGTGTGTGTGTGTGTGTGTGTGTGTGTGTGTGTGTGTGTGTGTGTGTGTGTGTGTGTGTGTCTAGTTGCAACCAGGTCTCGAGGATTTATTGTGCATGAGCTATAAGAACTAGGAAGGTCACACACTACTGCCTCTTGGTAATACCGCCTCTGTGCCACCCACTTGCCGCCCCTCCATGACTTGGACTAAGATTTTTATTTTTTTTATTTCTTAGTATTATTATTATTAACACTGGGCCGAGGGGAGTTGTCGTTACCATGGTGTGTGTGTGTGTGTGTGTGTGTGTGTGTGTGAGTGTGTGTGTGTGTGTGTGTGTGTGTGTGTGTGTGTGTGTGTGTGTGTGTGTGTGTGTGTGTGTAATAAAAACTAGATCCTTCTCGTACTACAGTTTTGGATGTAATGATTTAAAACCTTATAATCATCATCACTTAAAAGACGTGTACAGTTAGTATATTATGGGTCACAAGGTCATTTGTCAATGGTTCGAATCCCACGGACGGCTATTGAAGGAAGGGCGCCCCCAGTCGACCCAGCTGCAGGATTGAAAAATTGTATCCCCGGCCACATTGTTATATTGTAATTTTTTTCAGTGTAAATTTCCATTGGTTAAGATAAGATGGATTAGGAGCGGTGGCGTATTGGATATCCGACTCGCCTTATGCCCTTAGGGTCGTTGGTTCGCGCCCAGGCTACCCTAAGATCACCCTTTTGTAAATGAGAGAGAGAGAGAGAGAGAGAGAGTCGTTCCTTTTCTGAGTTTAATAGTGAGTGAATGAAGGAGGGAAAGAATAGGTGAATGAAGGAGGGAAAGAATGGGTGAATGAAGGAGAGAAAGAATGGGTGAATGAAGGAGGGAAAGAATGAGTGATTGCAGAAGGGAAAGAATGGGTGAATGAAGGAGGGAAAGAAAGAATGAATAAGTGAGGTCAGACACAGGGTAGAGAACACGTGTACGCTGAGTGGGTGGGCGGGCAGGTTGACAGAGTAGCAGGTGGATGGGCTACGGATTCTGGGGTGGATGGGTGGATAGGCAAGTAGGAAGGCAGATAGATAAGTTGGCAGACAGGCGGATAGATACAGGCAGGTAGGCAGATGGATAGACAGGCAGACAGGTACATGGCTAGACAGGCAGGCAGGCAGATGGATAGGTAGACAGACAAACAGACAGGCAGGTAGATGGATAGGTAGACAGTAGACAGAGAGAGACAGACAGGCAGGTAGATGGATAGGTAGGCAGACAGACAGGCACATGGATGGACAAACAGGCAAGCAGATGGAGAGGTTGGCAGACAGACACAGACAGACAGACAGACAGACAGACAGACAGACAGGTGGGTGGCGTAGTAAGGAGGGAGGTGGCGTACGTACAGCAGCTAGGGGGCAGATCAGCTGACTCATTTACAAACCTCTGTACCTGGCGGGGAGTACCACATGCCCCGCTCATCAGGCTTCCATTCATCCCACCAACAGTGTCTTCCTCCTCCCCCTCCCCCTCCCCCTACCAATTATCATTAGTCCCCCTCCCTCCTGATCCTCCCTCCCCTTTATCTTCGTGGGGGAGGTTTGTGTTGGTGTTTGGTGATGATGGTGTTTGGTGAGATGATGATGGTGGTGTTTGGTGGTGATGATGATGGTGTTTGGTGTGATGATGGTGGCGTGTTTGGTGGTGATGATGGTGTTTGGTGGAGGTGGATGATGGTGTTTTGGTGGTGATGATGTGATGGTGTTTGGTGGAGGTGATGATGGTGTTTGGTGGTGATGATGGTGGTGTTTAAGATGATGGTGTTTGGTGATGATGGTGTTTGTGGTGATGATGGTGTTTGTGGTGATGATGGTGTTTGGTGGTGATGATGGTGGTGTTTGGTGGTGATGATGGTGGTGTTTGGTGATGATGGTGTTTGGTGATGATGGTGTTTGTGTGATGATGGTGTTTGGTGGTGATGATGGTGTTTGGTGGTGATGATGGTGGTGTTTGGTGGTGATGGTGTCTCTATGACCGAGAATAAACTGTATCTATTCACTACTCGAGGACAATAACACAAGAGTTGTAAGGGACAATTGGTGGAGATGTGAGACAGACTGAGAGGTTGTAGAGACGGATGTGAAACAGACTGAGAGGTTGTAGCGACAGACTGTGGTTTTGTAGCGACAGACTGAGAGGTTGTAGAGACGGATGAGACAGACTGAGAGGTTAGAGAGACAGATGTGAGACAGGACTGAGAGGTTGTAGAGACAGACTGAGAGACAGATGTGAGACAGACTGATGGGTTGTAGAAAATGAGATGTGAGACAGACTGAGGGGGGTTGTAGAGACAGATGTGAGACAGACTGAGAGGTTGTAGGAGACAGACTGTGGTTTTAGAAGCGACAGACTGAGAGGTTGTAGAGACGGATGTGAAACAGACTGAGAGGTTGTAGAGACGGATGAGAGACAGTGAGAGGTTGTAGCGACAGACTGTGGTTTTGTAGCGACTGACTGAGAGGTTGTAGAGACGGATGAGACAGACTGAGAGACAGACTAAGGGGTTGTAGAGACGGATGAGACAGACTGAGAGACAGACTGAGAGGTTGTAGAGACGGATGAGACAGACTGAGGGGTTGTAGAGACGGATGAGACAGACTGAGGGGTTGTAGAGACGGATGAGACAGACTGAGGGGTTGTAGAGACGGATGAGACAGACTGAGGGGTTGTAGAGACGGATGAGACATTTGAGTGGGTTGTAGAGACGGATGAGACAATTGAGGGGTTGTAGAGACGGGATGGAGACAGACTTCAGGTACAGGTAGAGGGCGAGGGAAGATAAATGGACCTGACGTCTTCACCTAATCCATTTATTTATTTTTTCTTTATCTTATTAAATTGAGAGTCCCGGACATGTCGTATGTGAAACCCTCCATATAACGAACTATATAGCTGAAAGTCCGTTATATCGAGGATCCGTTAGATGTAAAACCCTCCATCTAACGGATTATATAGCTGAAAGTCCGTTATATCGAGGGTCCGTTAGATGTGAAACCCTCCATCTAACGGATTATAAAGCTGAAAGTCCGTTATATCGAGGATCCGTTAGATGTGAAACCCTCCATATAATGAACTATATAGCTAGCTGAAAGTCCGTTATATCGAGGGTCCGTTAGATGTGAAACCTCCAGCTAACGAACTATATAGCTGAAAGTCCGTTATATCGAGGGTCCGTTAGATGTGAAAACCTCCATATAACGAACTATATAATGATGATGTATATAGATCTATTAGAGTCGTCTGTCTGTCTGTCTGTCTGTCTTTCTTTCTTTGTCTGGTCTGTCTGTCTGTCTGTCTGTCTGTCTGTCTGTCTGTCTGTCTGTCTGTCTGTCTGTTGATATATACGTGTCTGGGAGGAACGTATCTCTGCCATATGTCCCTCAGGTTTTTTTTTAATCAGGATGAACAAAGACGAGAAGGCTAGTGATCTAATTATCAATGTGAATTATGAAAGATTCCTTAATTCTGTTTTATTTGATTTCATCCTGGGAAAAAAATAGCTCGACTTATATGAATAAAGTCCATGAGTCCACGTGATCTAAGACTCATAAAAGACTCTCGTAACATGAGTCCAAATAACCCAAGACTCAAAGGACTCAGTGCTGTTGAGTCCATACATCCAGAACCCAAGGAAATGTTATCGTTCGTGGAAACCTCAACACAAATAATCCGACTTTAGATATTATGAAGTATAGAGGAAATCTTGTTTATATCCGAATGTACAGTTATGATCAGAATATTCCCGACACTTGGCTCTGTTTGGCATCTGTGGGGTCATATATGTTACGAGTTTGTTAGGTGTGTGTGTGTTGTGTTTTATTATAAATTGTATAGGTATAAAAAACACATTTACATAAAGGTACGTTTGTAGGTTTTAATATTCAAGTGGTTTTTTTTTTTTTTAACCTATCGTGACCCGTATGTAGTTGTTAGGTAGGTACAGTATGTCCCCAAACTGTGTCTAGGTTATATTGCTCACTACTGTACATTATAACAACCCAGGGCTCAGTTGTTAATATATTCTTAATTGTTGGGGGAAATTAATACAATGTGGATTGGTTTTGTGGGGGGGTTGACGAACTGGCCTGGTAGCGGTGTCGTGGAGGGGAATTGCTTTAATAACAACGATCGTCAGGAGCAATAAGATGCCACGGAGAATGACCATGTTTTTGTGGCTCGCTCGGTAGTCGTTTAAGAAATGCTTCCGTAGTGGTATGTTAGGGAGGGAGGGAGGGAAGGAAGGAAGGGAGGGGTGAGGAGGGAGCGACATGAAGAAAATTGCAGAGAGAGAAATTTGGTGTTGTTTACATGAGAGTGTTTTGGTTCATCTTGTAAAGGTGATAATTTAAATTTTTATTTATTTTTTTATTTAGTTTTTACTTATGTGTTTTTAGATTTTATTGTGTCATTGATTTCTCTTTTTTCTTCTTCTTCTTCGTCGTCTTCTTCTTAGTCTTCTTCGTCTTCGTCTTCTTCCAGCTCCTTTACATGGCTTCAGCGACAAATTCTCCTTCTTAATCTTGATTCCTCCTCTCGCGCTCCTCCCTTTGTCCTCTTTCCTCTTCCTCCTCCTCTCCTAATCTTCCCCCTCTTCCCTCCTTTCTGCTTTTACTTCGTCTTTCTTCTGCTTTCTTCTTCTCCCCTTCCCTCTTACTTCTCCTACCTCTCTCTCTCTCTCTCTCTCTCTTTTTTACATTGACTGCTCTTCCTCCTCCTCCTCCCTCCTCCTCCTCCTGGGTGACCCCAGACTGGAATGCGAAAAAATCTATTTATGAGGCACGGGACAGCTCACCTCCTCACCCCCTTCCTCTACCTCCCTGCACTCCTCCCTCCATCCATCCCCCTCCCTATCGCACTCTCTCCATCACTCCCCAACCATCCTTCTTCCTTCCTCCATCACTTCCTTCCTTCGTCACCTCACTCCTCCATAACCTTCTATCCTCCTCCATCACCTCCCTCCCTCCCTCCCCCCCACCTCCTATTCACCCACCTCACATCTCAATCCACCCCTCCCTGCTCTCCCCCACTCCTTTCCCCTTCCTCCTCCCTCTCCTATCACATCCCACCCCCCTTCCTCTCCCCAACACTGGAATTCCAACCAACCCCCCGTGACCCACCCTTACACCCAGCCCTCCCTCCCCCCCCACACCCATCCCTTCCTCCTCCCCTCACACTCCATCCCTCCTCCTTCCCCCACACCATCCTCCTCCTCCCCCCTTCCCTCACACTCATCCTCCCCCTCCCTTCCCCCACACCTGTCCTCCCTCCTCACACTCCATCTCCTCCTTTCCTCACTACTCACCCCCACCCCGCCACACCTCCCAAATTTAACCTTTCAGCCCTTTTGTGTGATGAAAAATCCCAGTAAGAAATGACACAGTAAATCTGAGAGCCACGCACATTGTTGAACTAATAATCTCTTCCCAGTTTCCCAGTGCTGCCGACTTGACTTTCTACTCTTTTTTGTCTTTAATAAACTAAATTGGGATTCTTTTTAACTCAATGGGTTAATGGAGAACGCTCACTCAGGTGTTAGGGGGGTGGGAGGCAGAGGAGGATGCTTACGAGTAGTTCTTAGGTCAAATTATTTATCTATCTCATGCTGACGGGGCAAGTTGCTTTTTGAGGGAGTGAGGTAGGGTGAGGGGGGTTGGTGAGGAGTGGGGGGTAGGGTGAGGGAGTGGGGGGGTAGGTGAGGGAGTGGGGGTAGGTGAGGGGGCTGGGTAAGGGTGTGGGGGTAGGTGAGGGGGCTAGGTGGGGGTCTTTGTTCCAGGCCAGGGTGAAGGAACTTGTTTTCCCCGAAATTTGTCTGCAGGAAGGGCACAAGGGGGTGGAAGCGGAGGAGGGAGTCAGTGTGTGTGTGTTATTATGCAGAGGTGAATATATATTTTATTAAGGGATGTTTTGAAGTGTACGATAGCAGACTGTTTTAAGGGTATAAGGACATTTTAGGGAACAAATAAATTTTACTGAAACATTTTAGGGTACAAGGCCATTTTAGGGAAACATTTTAGGGAACAAAGACATTTTAGAGAAACATTTTAGGGTATAAGGTCATTTTAAGGAAACATTTTAGGGTACAAGGACATTTTAGGGAAGTATTTTAGGGTACAAGGCCATTTTAGGGATTTTTAGTTCTTTTCATGGTTGAGAAAACTTTTTAAAGAATTTTCCAGAAGAAGAATTAGATAAATTTTGATTGCTTTAAGGAATCAAGGGTCACTTTGTGCGTGCGTGCGTGCGTGCGTGTGTGCGTGCGTGATAATAATAATAATAATAATAATAATTAACGGACAAAGGCTTCAAGAATACTAACCATATGAACGATTAAGTCAAGTTTGGTTCATTTAAAGGATAGTGGGCAGGTAGGGATAGTGAGCAGGTAGGTTAGGTTAGGTTAGGTTAGGTTAGGTAATTAAGGATGTTGACTAGGCTGAAAGGAGGAATCCGAAATGAGGGGTAACTTCATGGATGCCTATAGGAGTGTAGCCTTGTAAAGAGGAGGATGGGACACTGACTTGAATTCCCTCGTAGGGTTCTCTAAGGATGCTAATTCACTCGTAGGATCTTTTCTAAGGATGCTGATTCACTCGTAGAATTCTCATAAGGGATTCTTATTCTCTCGTAGGATTCTCACAATGGACGGTGATTCACTCGTAGGATTCTGTCAATAAAGGATAGTGGGAAGGATTGTGAAGAGACGGGAAATAATTTAAAGAAGGATAGCATAAGATAGGATAACTTAGGATAGGATAACATAGGATAGCAGCACAGCATAGGATATTGAGGTGATGCTGTTGTCTTCAGTAAAAGGAGATAAAGTATACGTGAAGGATGGGAGTTTTGAAAAAAGATTAAGGATTTAATGATGAAATATGAAATGGGTGACGGAAAAAGTTTGGTTAGTAGGAAGAAAAGTGGCTTCGTGTTTTTATTTTATAGCTGAGGTTTACTGTATTAGCTGTATTTTTTAGCTGAGGTTTATTGTATTAGCTGTATTTTGTAGCTGTATTTGTACCGTTTATAGCTCTAGTGGTACCGTTTATAGCTGTGCTTTACTGTATTAGTTGTATCTTGTAGCTGTAGTTGTACCGTTTATAGCTCTAGTGGTAAATTTTATAGCTGTATCGGCAGCTATGTACTGTCCTCGATTATAAGGTACAGACCAGAGTAACTCACCACCATAAAACTATAGCCTCCTCCTTCCTTCCTCTCTCTTCCTCCTCCATCCTTCCTCCATCCTACTCCTCCTCCTCCTCCTATATCTTCCCCTATTCTCTACCCTCCCCTATCCACCCCTCCCCCTCCTCACCCTCCTCCTCAATTCTTGCGAGACGGACACTGAGGAGATATGATAAGGGCATTAGATAAGTGGCAATGCATAAGCAACACACAAACTGGGGCGTTGAATTCTCAATGTACAGAGCAGAGATTGAGCTAGTAGGGTTTTATTTATTATTAGTATTAGTATTATTGTCATTATTATTATTATTATTATTATTACTTTTTTATTATTATTACATTAATCATCATTATTACTCTTGTTATTACCTCCATCAAGTGTCATTAATTCGACGTGTCATAGGCCAACAGCTCCAGGGGTGGGTGGGTGGGTGGGTTTGTGTGTGGTGGGTGGTGGGGGTGAGTCTCCGGTACAGCAGATAAAACCAGGTCAGGGAGGTCGCCACACACCTAGTTACTCACTCTTAACTGGCTTAAATTACCCCATTCAACCTGTCACAACACGGTAGTTAGTTCAGGCGGGTGTAGTATGCATCCAGGTCACCTTGTTGACTTGATGACCTGGGGATGACCTGGCTATAGGGGACGATGTTTGCTGACCTGACCTTGACGATAGTGTGTGTAGGGTGTGTGTGTGTGTAATAATAATAATAATTAACGGTTTATTGAAAAAGTTCTGCAGCCCGAAGGCTGAAAATATACATTGGGCATAAATGACTTATTACATACATTGGTGGTTTAACAAAAGCCTTCATTAGAGAAAGGTGAAGGAACATACAGTGAACATACAGATTAATGTAGGTGTTGAACAGCAAACACGTAGTGTAGTAACTCCCTCCCAGATGGTGTTAGGAGGGACCTCACGTGGTGTAGTAGTTCCCTCACAGATGGTGTTATGAGGGGCCTCACGTGGTGTAGTAATTCCCTCACAGATGGTGTTATGAGGGGCCTCACGTGGTGTAGTAATTCGCTCACAGATGGTGTTATGCGGGGCCTCACATGGTGTAGTAATTCCCTCACAGATGGTGTTATGAGGGGCCTCACGTGGTGTAGTAATTCCCTCACAGATGGTGTTATGAGGGGTCTCACGTGGTGTAGGAATTCCCTCACAGATGGTGTTAAGAGGGGCCTCACGTGGTGTAGTAATTCCCTCACAGATGGTGTTATGAGGGGCCTCACGTGGTGTAGTAATTCCCTCACAGATGGTGTTATGAGGGGCCTCACGTGGTGTAGTAGTTCCCTCACAGACGGTGTTCTATGAGTGAGGTGTGGTCCCAGGCCTTCCTATCGTAGACGGATTAACACATCGCTGGTTGTTGGGTCGGGCCGCCGTTATCACTGGGTACCTGGGACCTCACTGTGAAGGTCAACTTGGGTACCACTGTTACTGTTGAGTTGTTCTCACTGACTTAAGCACTGTTCACCACTGTTCACCTCTGTTTAACACTGTTCCATTTCTTTCCTAAATGAAATAGTAACTTCTGGCGTGAACTTGTTGATATTCCGGTGGGGAGGAGGGTTCAGGGGAGGGAGTTGGTATGGGCCAACATACAGTTGACCTGGCTGCTCCGAGAGGAGCGCCAGGTACGTCTTGACCCTTCGGTGGTCAAGGATTAGTGTGTGTGTGTGTGTGTGTGTGTGTGTGTTTATTGTGCTAGAATCTCTCAGAATAAGGCACACACACACACACACACACACACACACACACACACACACACACACACACACACACACACACACACACACACATAATTTTGTCCCTATAGCCAAACACTGCAGATCTGAGAGCTTTTCCATGTATTCTCCACAACGATGTAATTAAAAAGTTATTAAAGTGAGAGAGAGAGAGAGAGAGAAATACGAAATAAAAAATGGATAAAATAAAGAAAATGGGATAAAACGAATGGAATAGAAGAGAATAAAGTTGGGGAATAAGAGACAATGAATAACAAGACAAATAAGAAATGAAAGAAACTAGTAAATAAAATAAAGAAAATGAAAGATAGAACCAATGAGATACTGATGAAAATAGAGATAGAAATAATGAAATAAAAGAAAATAAAGAAAACAATATGTGTAAGTAAAGAAAATAAGAGAAAAGGGATTAAAATAAAATAAAATAAAGATATAGGTAGATGTAAATAAAGAAAACAAAAGATTGGAACGAGAGATAGGAGAGAGGAGAGGATTTTACTACACCACCACAGAGTCGAAAACTTTCTCACTTCACCGCTGATGATGTGGAAAGTTGAGTCGAAAAACAAGAGACGAGGCGTAAAAGAATACTAGTGATATATCATCCATTAATCGTCGGGATTTTCAACCTTAAAAATCCCTGGAAGTTTATTTGGGTGAGAGGATTAATTTGTTGAGTGGAGGTGAGTGGGATGAGTGGTGTTGGTTTGGTGAGGGTGGAGGGGGAGGGTAGGTTTTTTAGTTTAACAAATTTATTGACAAAGCTTGGAGTACAGTTTGCCTATTCTGAGTAATTCAGTCAGGTCTTGACACTGAGGGTGGTATCACTTCTCACTGCCACGCAGGACAGAGGTTCATACACAAAGATATACATCATATTCATTAGCAGTATATATAAGTCAGAGTCATGTGGGTGATGTCACTGTTCACTGCCACGCAAGACAGTGGTTCATATACATTGGACGAAACCACGCCCCAAAGAGAGTCTTTTGTGGAAGATTGTCGGGATTACTGAGATAGAACATCAACTCAGTTTGAGCTGTAGTTTGGGGACCATTGTTCTTAAAAACTTTGACACAAAACATGGTATTAAGTAGAGCTATCCTCTCAGATAGGGAGGGCAGTTCGAGCTCTTTCCTCATGTTTACAATTCTGGTTGATTTTGGGCATCCTAGAATGATGCGCATGGCTTCATTTTGCACTACCTCTAGGCTGTTGAGTTGTTTAGGCGGAATAGTCACAAGGTGGAGAGCATGATAGTCAACTACAGAACGAATGAAGTGAAGATAGAAAGTACGAGCATAGGTAATGTTAATCCCATAGCCCTTGCCAACAAGGGTTCTGAGAGTTTTAATGCACTGCATTAGTTTGGCAAGAAGGTTGCCGACAAAGTTTGAATCATTCACACAAATTCCAAGATATTTATAGGAGCTACATAGTTCCAAGGGCATGCTGTTAATGTTAAAGTCAAGAGGCAGAGGGTGAGCAGGACGAGGATTGAGGACCCTCGTTTTGTCAACAGATACTGAGACCACTTTCCACAGTCCTCCGAGCAAATACATCCAGCAAGGCTTGGGGCCTGAGTTTGGTCTGTGTCATAATGTAGATATCATCAGCATAGCAATTACAGCCTCGTTTGGCTGAACTGGAATGTCAGCAATAGGCTTGTGCATCAGTATATTAAAGAGCATAAGACTAAACACTCCTCCCTGTGGTGTGCCAAGCTGACATCCTCTCATTCTGGTGCTGTTGACGGTAGGAGAGAGAGGGTGTAGGGGGAGGGAAGATGAGAGGTGATTGGGGGGGTGCTGGTCTGGTGAGTGTAAGGGAGGTGTGGAGGTAGGTCTGAGAGGAGGGTGTAGAGGTGGGGGTTTGAGAGGGGGGAGTGAAGGTGGGGGGTGGAGGTGGGGTTTGAGAGGGGAGTGAAGGTGGGGGGGTGTGGAGGTGGGGTTTGAGAGGGGAAGTGAAGGGGGGAATGAGAGGGGGTGGAGGTGGGTTTGAGAGGGGGTGTGAAGGTGGGTTTGGGAGAGGGGGTGTGAAGGTGGGTTTGAGAGGGGGTGTGGAAGAGAGAGGTAGGGGAATGAAGGTTGGGGAGGGAGAAAAGGAGGAGTCCTGAGAAAGAAAGAGAGGAAGCAAGAGAGATAGAGAGATAATAAGGAAGAGATGGAAGGAGAAGAGGAGATGAGGAGAAAAGGTACAAAAAGAGATGTTATGAGAGAAGAAATAGGAGGGAGGAGGAGTAGAAGAGAATGCATAGGAGAGAGACACACAAAGAGAATGCATGGGGGAGAGGAGGAGGGGGAGAAGAGAGAAATACACTGTCTCTCATTTATATTTAAAGCTATAACAATTTTAGCTTTGAGAAGATAGAGACAGATTAGCTTGGTGGTAGAGACGAGAGAGGGAGAGAGAGCTTTGAGTGAGTCAGGTTGTGATGACGGTGAGGTTGTGAAGCATAATCTTGTTGTGGTTGTGAATATTTTTCATTTGAGGGGTTGTGATGACAGTGAAGTTGTGAAGTTTTGGTTATTCTTAAGTTGTGAGTTTGTGATTATAGTTAATAAAGGTTGTGAAGAGAGCCAACGTCTGAGGTTGTGATTATAACAAACTTTTGAGGTTATTAAAGCGACCTAATCAAACTGTGATTATAACGAACTTAAAGGTTGTAAAATTATACCGAAATTATAAGGTTGTGATTAAACAAATATAAGTGTCGTTTAACTCTATCTTGTCACAAAATCATTTAGAGGTCAGGTTTACACAACTTAAGATCAGTATATGATCTTTAGTGGGGAGTCCGCTGATAGCCGGAGTAAAGTGACTTTGTAGATATGCTGAGAGCCAGGGGGTAGTTGAGATGACAGCCATTGGGGATTTAGTTGAGAGAGTGAGAGAGAGAGTGTATAGGGGAGTAAAGTGATGGAGTGAGGGGAAGAGGACGTGGATGAGTTAGAGAGTAGGTTAGGGTGAAAGGATGAGGAAATAAGGGAGAGGGACAAGGGTGGATGGAGGAATTAGAGAGAGAGGAGCTTGTTGGGGGTGAAGGATGGGAAAATAGAGTGGGAAGAGAGTGACGGGTGGATGGCAGGAATTAGAGAGAGAGAGTGGATGGCTGGGAATTAGAGAGAGAGTGACAAAGAGAGAGAGAGAGAGTGGATGGCTGGGAATTAGAGGTGACAAAGAGAGAGCAATAAATAAGACTTGAGAAATTTAAACCACTCGGCGCAGGAGAATTAAGTGAGATGATCTTCTGATAATAATGGTACAGTATTAACCTCAGGTAAATAACACCTCCTGGGGGGGGGCCTTCTTCAGGAATCCTCTCTCTCCCTGTGGTGTTGTCTGTTACCTGGGATATACTTCACCTGCAGGACGTGTAGGGTAAACGGTGGGCTATATTTCGGATATTTGTAACGTAAGAGCGGATATTATTCGGATATTTGTACCTCTTAGAATGGATATTTTTTTTTTCGGATACTTTTATACCTTTAAGAACGGCAGTGTACGGAGCTGTATGGGGTGGGGGAGGGGGGCAGGGGTAGGGGGGCAGGGGTAGGGGGGGTGGGGGGAGGTAACACCAGTAGTATTCAGGTCCCGTAAAAGGCTTGAATCAGAGGGGTCTTTAGAGTGGATGAGTTTTATTCAACACGACCAACCTGCCAGACTTCTGAAAATTGTTCTTACAAAATTTTTACAACTCAGGGACAGGGAACATCGACGAGATATTTTCAGGCCATTAAGTATCAAATGGAAGGTTTATGTATTACAGGTGGTATAAGAATATGTGTTTTGTATGTACCTTTGAGTGTGTGTGTGTGGCGGAGAGGATGGTAGGTTTGGTTAGGTTGGGTTAGGTTGGGTTGGGAGGGACGCTGGTAGTGTCTGGTTAGGTTAGGTTTTATTGGGTTAGTTTGGGTTAGTAGTGTCGGGTTAAATGTATGTAGAACGCCGCATCAAATGGCTTGGTACTCCTTTAAAGGCTCTTAGCTCGATTAGCCAACAAGAACCTATCAATATGTAGAGTTCCTTGACAATAAGATTTGACAGTTTTGAATAAATTTACCAAAGAAGGTAGGGGATGGATGGAGGGAGGGAGGGAGGTAAGAAGTGGAGGGGAAGAGAGAAAGAAGGAGAGGGGAGGGAGATGGGGAGGAGAAGGGGAGGGGAAAGGAGGGTGGAGAAGGGGAGGGGCAGGGGGTGTTGTACAGTATATGAACCCATGACTGATTGAATTCTTACTGTGTGTGTTTTATGGTTGACTTCCTTCACTGGCAGATGGTTGTGTTGAGTTGGTTGTTTTTACCTCATTAGATAGATTTTGTTTCCTGGAGAGAGAGAGTTTTGTTTTGGTCTTTGTCTTATGTTTTTCCTTATTCTCTCTCTCTCTCTCTCTCTCTCTCTCTCTCTCTCTCTCTCTCTCTCATATGTAGCACTCGTGAGATACTTTATTCATTGTTATTCCTCTATATGTCTTACTGGGGGGGGATATTACAATCTGTTTCTGTTTACCTTTGTCTGTCAGTCTCTCAGTGTTTACACCTTCGTCGTGTGAATGTTTAATAGTCGTTTTCTGGCCTCACACTGTTTGACACAAATTGGTTTTAAGTGTACGGAAAAAGTCGTAGTGTTGAATAATACATTTTGTATATGTGTATGAATCCTTGTATAAACCGGAACATGTTTGTATGATTTTTGTAACAGTGAGGAAATGAGAATTACAAAAAAAAAATAATTATGTCTGTATTTTATTGTTTCTTCAGTTTATTATCAGTATATCGTCGTGATCTACAGCTGTACAACAAACCACCTCACAAAACGACTCCCACCCCCCATGGCCTTAAGTCTCCGGTGGATCGAATCTCAAGGACTTGTGAACTCAACTTCCTCGCCAAACATTCATTATATCCACAACTGCTGACATTCACACAGTCGGTTTCAGAACCAGTTAACAAACAAACTGGATCTGTACTAAAATATTCTCTAGTCGGGTCACCTGACGGAGCGTGTTTACAAAATAGTATCGGACATAAATTTTTCATATAAGGGCGAGAGAGCGACTTGACATCTGATAGGAGGAGGGAGAGACACAAGTTACCTGGGAAAATATACACAAGAGATAAGCTAGACTGTGTAGATAGACCTCCTGATAAATCCCCGCCAACTAAAGCACTAGAATAAGCTGCTGTTGCTACTACTAACACACACACAAACATCACAAGACCTCGTAAACCATTGCTGAATTACTGAGAGAGAGAGAGAGAGAGAGAGAGAGAGAGAGAGAGAGAGAGAGAGAGAGAGAGATTAATATCTTTTTCAATGTGTTCAGCTCAGAGGGATAAATTCTCTGGGTGACTGGTCAGGTGGGGCCCCTCATTTATCAATTACGTTTGGGGCCCAGGTCATATTAGGCCCCATTCGTGATTATAAGATTAGGACCTAATCTTATAATCACGAATCATTAGGTCAAGGGTCTAGTAGGCCTAGGATAGCGTCATCACTGCTACCGAGCGTGTAGTCTGTCATAGGTATTGTCAGCCTTCAAACGATCCGATACCTGCCACCACCATACTCCTGATAACACTATAGCCAGACACCACTACTTGCTGACAACACTATACCCAGTCACCATCATCATTATCACCCTCCTGACACCAACAACTTGAAAGATAAATAATATATACTCAATTATTCCTCCTTCCACTTCCCCCTTAGACGCCTGCCCCCTCCCCTTCAGAGATTCTCCCCCTCCTCTTCAGATACTCTCCCCTCACCCTTAGACTCTTGTCCACTATCCCTCTACAGCATCCCCCTTCATAAACCTAAAACCCCTTAGCCGCCATCTCCTAGAAATATTAAAGAGGTATTACCAAATTAATAACAGAGAACCATCCACCGTTATTAAAAACATTTCAAGGTCATTCTCAACTGGGTAGAAAGGTCTCTCTCTCTCTCTCTCTACATTAGCGTGAGCCTTCAGCCAAATGGCGTGGAAGCCCGCCTCCTCCTCCACCTGTGTCCATGGTCCATCACCTCGGCTATCCATGTTTCACGCTCACAAGACCAGAATGTTTAGTGTGTGGTTCAGGAGATCTTGACACGATCACAGACCAGGAAGGAGCTATGTCGATGACTGAGTTTCGTATTTGTATAAGTGGTAGTGGTGGTAGTAGTAATAGTAATTAGTTTAGTAGTGGTGGTGTTGGTAGTAGTAATGCGTGGAGCTCAGTTTTGTTTACCTGCTACTTCTCTTCCTGTCACCCTCTTACCCCGACTACAACAGGGTTCTATATTTCTTATTATTGCTATTATTAGTTTAGTATTAGTTTGATGCACTAAGCTTCGATGGCGTAGCATTATGAATACACAGATCAGATTAATTCACTGTTTTGGTGACTTAAGTCTGATTTACTTTCTCAGTCGATTAAATCATCATTTCCAGCTTTATTAAATGGCCTTACTTATATATTGTTAGGTTGACAGTCAGGGGACAAAAATTCGCTCTCCGTCGTAAGAATTGAGTCACGTAAATGAGTCTGTTGGCTTACCCTGACTGTTGGGTCTCATTTAGGGTCGATGCTGGTTCATTTTGGAGCATTAGAAAATTTTACCCCGACTGTACATGTTTGTTCAGTATTATAAGTACACATTTAGACGTGATTAAGTACAGTTACAGGAGCATTAAAGTACAGTTGCAGAATCATTACAGGTACAGTAATTTAAATGTGGTGACAGTTTTATGAACGTGGTGGTGTTACAAATATTTGCATAGTTAGTATATTAATTTTTCTGTGTGTGTGTGTGTGTGTGTGTGTGTGTGTGTGTGTGTGTGTGAACCTAACTTAACCTAACCATTTTATGATGAAATAGGACGTGTGTGTTTTACTTCAGAAAATAATATAAAGAATTTATTTACTCAGAATAACTCCATTTATTAAAAGTAGGCGAGAATTATTATTATTATTATTATTATTATTATTATTATTATTATTATTATTATTATCATTATTATTATTATTATTTTAACGCCTATATAACAAACAGTAATAGTAATATATATATTTATAATTATGTTTATCGCAATGAAGTAATATATATGATTTATTTAATGATGAAAATAATTGATTTATATACGAGTTATTTAATATTAGTTATTTTTTATACTTTGAGTTATTGTATATTTAAATGGAAAATATATATATATATAATTTGTTTTTTGTGACAATATTTAGAGAGAGTGATCATGTAATTTAACTAGTACCTCCAGCTGTGTAAGAGACAGGTCATGTAATAGTATGTATCAGGTAGTGGTAAATTACTGTAATTTTTTTGTAATATCTGTGATTGTGGTTGATACTCTGATATGTCTCGTGTTGTTTTAACCCTTTGACGATGATGATGATGATTTAACCCTTTGAAGACGGTGATTTAACCCCTTTGATGATTGATTTAACCCTTTGGAGACGATGATTTAACCCCTTTGATGATTGGTTTAACCCTTTGAAGACGATGATTTAACCCTTTGATAATTGGCTTAACCCTTTGGAGACGATGATTTAACCCTTTGATAACGATGATTATTTAACCCTTCAGGACTCAAAAGACCAATTAAATTTTTAAAACGAACAAGACCTTATCTTCACTGGTACAAATAAGTAAACATATTTTCATAGAAGTTGTAAAGTATTAAGTCGTTGATGGCCTTAACATAACTACGCACTTAAGTGGTATACAGAGAAATGTTTATCTTGTGTGAGTGTGTTTACAGTGTTAGAGTGTGTGAGGGGATACATGGGAATACTGTATTTTGTATCCCATAAAATAAACGGATACAAATGATACATACATATATACATACATACATACACTACACATCTAAATACATATTATTAAACATTCTCAAAAAATTATCTGGAATCGAATAAAATTTAAAAATTGTAGTAAATTTGGTGGTAAATTAAAATCAGCGAGGTTAGAGAGTTCATTTCACAGGGGCATAAATATTTCCTATCGAATCTTACCAGACAGGGAACATATTTCACATCATGGGGGTAAATATATATCTCAAGTGATTCATTTTTGTGAGTTATGAAGTTTTCTTAAGAGTCTTGTGTTGAATATTTGGTTTAGAGTACATGGGTGTGTGTGTGTGTGTGTGTGTCTGTCTCTGTGTGTGTGTGTGTGTGTGTGTGTGTCTGTCTGTCTGTCTGTCTGTCTGTGTGTGTGTGTGTAGGTCTGTCTTTGTGTCTGTCTGTCTGTCAGTCTGTCTCTCTCATGGCGTTTTGTTTCTCATATTTTTATCTTTCGTTTCCATTTATTCTTTTTCTCCTCTTTATTATGACTCTCTCTCTCTCTCTCTCTCTCTCTCTCTCTCTCTCTCTCTCTCTCTCTCTCTCAACTCATTTGATACCAGCAAAACTTTGGTTAGTTATAAGTAATGTTTTAAGTGTAAAGTAATGAGGGGTTAAAATTATTAGTTGTAAAGTATTGATTTTAAGTAATATTTTCGCTGTTAAGTAACATTAAGGGGTAAAATTATTAATAGTATTGATTTTAAGTAATATTTTCGCTGTTAAGTAACGTTAAGGAGTAAAATCATTACTAGTATTGATTGTAAGTACTTATTATTTTCGTTGTTAAGTAGCGTTAAGGGGTAAAATTATTAGTAATATTGTAGTGATTATAAGTAATATTTTTGCTTTTAAGTAACGTTAAGGGGTAAAATTATTAGTAGTATTAGTCATGAGTAATATTTTCGCTGTTAAGTAACGTTACGGGATAAAATTATTATCATTTCTACAAAATACAAGTTACCTTTATTTACGATGTAGATGAAGATGTTGATATAATCCTCGAAGGTAACGTAGTTGTGTGTGTCAGAGGCAGGCAGGCAGGCAGGCACTCGTAGACGCCTGTGTTGGGAGGAGGTGATAGAGGTGACTTGGGAGCGTCATAAATGATACTTAGACGTTTGTAAAAATTTCCTCTGACGAAATTATTCTGCTCTCATATTTCAACGTGTGTTTTGTGTTGATTATTGTTTTGTGTTGTTTATTGTTTTGTGTTGTTTATTGTTTTGTGTTGATTATTGTTTTGTGTTGATTATTGTTTTGTGTTGATTCTCCTCCTTCTCTTCTTTCTCGGCTGAATTATTTACGGGTTCTCTCGTGTGTGTGTGTTAGGTGAATTTATCTTGTGAATCTTGTACTCAATTGCGTTTCTATTCTTGTACAATCGAATCGCATCTCACAGCGACGCTCACTTGTTTATTTTTTTCATGCATGAGATTCGATCGTCTTTCTGATATCATTTGATGCCATATGTTTGTGTCAGTGACGTCATTCAGGGTGCTGTCGTTGGTAATGTCTCGATTATATTTTTTCTTATTTGTAAATCGTTTATTGAAATATCTCTTGTATATAAATTGCTATTTTAATGTACTGATTGTCGGATATAAATCTTAGCTTGAATTTACGTTTGTTGTTTTAATATGATTGATTTCCTTCATTGAATTTATGTATGTTGTATCTCACGTCGTCTTGTAACCGTAAACAAATCAGTATAGACGACAGGAATAAAGTATAGATGATAGAATAATATAATCCAAAGAGTTATATATATAATAGAAATAAAACAATTGACAGTCGGGAAAATTTAGTAGTAGAGAGAGATATACATAAAAACATAGAAAAAAAAATATTGTTACATATGAAAGAAAAAAAATGACTCGCGGAAAAGCTTGGGACTAGACTGGAGTAGATAAGATCTGTGGTGGTGATGTATTGGTGTGCTGGCAGACACAAGCGCTCCGAGGATGAGAGAGAGAGAGAGAGAGAGAGAGAGAGAGAGAGAGAGAGGAAATGTTTCACGAGCTCAGAGGTAAAAGAAAAGTATTGTAGTTATTTATTAAAGCAAGAGAAAGGTGATATATTGATCATTAGTACTACAGACAGACAGACACACACACACACACACACACACACACACACCCACACCATAAGCTCTCACTAACGACCATGATCCTTCTCGTATCGTCAAGGCTTGCTAACCTAACCTAACCTAACTTAAATTAAACTGACAGTACCGAGGCTGACAGGTGATGGGGGGGGGGTCATTTTTTCCTTGTCACCATTAATGTGTCTGTCCTTTCTATCTCTTTTATTATCTGTATCTATCTCTCTCTCCTTCACCCGTATTATCTCTTATCTTTCTTATCCACCCCTTTCACTATCACTT
This sequence comes from Homarus americanus, assembly GCF_018991925.1. Lineage (NCBI taxonomy): Eukaryota > Metazoa > Arthropoda > Malacostraca > Decapoda > Nephropidae > Homarus > Homarus americanus. Next base: position 251,414 of record NW_024752905.1, on the reverse strand, counting down.
ATCTCTTCACCCCTTTCATTATCTCTCTATCTATTCTCTTGTTCACCTCTTTATTATCTCTCTCTCTCTCTCTCTCTCTCCTTCCATTATTATTCCTGATCTCCTTCCTCCTTCTCTTTCTTTTCTCCTTCCACATACACTCCTTCTTCTTCGCCATTATCTTCCTCCTCCTCCTCCCTCACACCTTCCTCTTCCTCCTCCTTCTTCCTCCTCCTCCTCCTCCTCCTCCTCTCTCTCTATTCTTTTATCACTTCCCTTTACTACACCTCTCTTACTCCTCTTTCACCTCCTCCTCTTCTGCTCTTTCTCCTCCTTCCTCTCCTACTTCCCCTTCACTTATCCCCCCCCATTTCCCTGTATCTATTCTCCTATTCTCCCATTTCCTTCTACTCTCTACCTCTTCACTCTTCCCATCTCCTCTTTCCCCCCTCCCTATGTTCCTCTCGTTTACCCTCTTCCTCCTCCCCTCATCCCCTTCTTCTCCCCTGTCTCTCCCCCTCCCCCCCAACACCTCCTCCCACCAGCACCCCCTCCCCCCAGCACCCCCTCCCCCAGCCCCCTCCCCACCCTCCTCCAGCACCCCTCCTGTCCAGCACCCTCCCCCCAGCACCCCTCCCTCCAGCACCCCCTCCAGCACCCCTCCCCTCCAGCACCCCCCACCCTCCAGCACCCCCCCCCCAGCACCCCCCCCCAGCACCCTCCTCCAGCACCCTCCCCCAGCACCCCCCTCCCTCCAGCACCCCCTCTTTAATGATAACTTGTATTTAGCATAATGGGATGAAGACCTTATCTATAATGGTAATAATATCTGAGCCTCATGAGAACGATCCTCTAGTCCTACAACCTTCAGGCGTCAATCACCTCTCTCTTTTTATTATCCTTGTCTCTCGTCCATCCATTTTATTATCTCTCTCTCTCTCTCTCTCTCTCTCTCTCTCTCTCTCTCATGACCTCTTAACCTTGTTGTCTCTACCCATTGTAATTATCAGTTACGGCTCAGCACTGTAATTATCTCTCTCTCTTTTAAATTATGTTTACTGTGTGTGTGTGTGTGTGTGTGTGTGTGTGTGTGTGTGTGTGTGTGTGTGTGTGTGTGTGTGTGTGTGTGTGTGTGTGTGTGTGTGTGTGTGTGTGTGTGTGTGTGTGTATAGCTTTTGAACGATACTTATCATTGTAAATTAAAAAAAAATGCGAAAAAAAAAAAATAATTCTGGTTCGTGAACTCTTATTTGTTATTAAAGATTAAATAACACGTAAATAAAAGACTTCTGTCATACAAAACCAAAACAAAACCCCAGTCAATCAATAACAAAAGTCCACATGACCCTCAGATAGATGCCACCCCCTCCCCTCAAGAGTCCAGGTAATTATGACCTCACCTGTACATCATTAATTAGAATATGCTTGATATGGGCGTAAAGGCATTGAAATAAGATAGATGGAAAGATAGATAGATAGATAGATAGATAGATAGATAATTAATTGTATATGTTAAGAGTCTTATACGAGTCTTAAGTTTAGAGCCTCATAATGTGGTCTTGTTATTGTTGTTTTTATTATTGTTATTGTTGTTCTTGTTATTATTATTATTATTATTATTATTATTATTATTATTATCCCGAAACAAATTCTTTTCCACCGATTCATTCCGCTGTTCAAAGCCTTGTTCCATTGTTCAAGAGAGGTGTATACATTGTTCCGTTCCGCTGTTCAGGCAAGGTATATACAATGCATCGTTCCCCTGTTCATAATTTAGTTTTATTTCTTTGGCAGATAATTTACAACCTTGTCATTCCTGTTCTCATAATTTATTTACAGTAATTCGCGTAGTCGAGTCAGTAATTTACATTGTATATGTTTTTGTTATTTGAATTTACAGTGTCCTTCTGTTGTTCAAGTGAGTCATTTACACGTTCATTCTCATTTTCGAACTGGCAATTTACACTATCATTCTACAGTTAGGACACCTTGTTTACCCCTTAGTACACCTTGTTTACCCCTTAGCACACCTTGTTTACCCCTTAGTACACCTTGTTTACCCCCCTTGTTTACCCGGCACCCGCCATTATCGTCTTGACCAAGGGAGTGGTGTGGGCGATGTCTCTCTCCTCCTCCTCCTCCTCTCTCCTCTCCACCTCCTCCACCTCCTTTTCTCCACCTCTCTCCTTCATTATCTTCTTCCCCTTCATTATTTTCTTCTCCTCTTGGTTCCTCATTATTATTGTTGTTCTTCATTTTCTTCTCCTTGTTCCTCTTTCCTTCTTCCTCCTATTATTTCTTTATCTTCTCTTTCTCATCTTTCTCCTTTTCTTCCTCCTCCTCCTTCCTTCCCTTTTTCATCTTTTCCTCCCCCCTTTCCCTTATCTCCTCCTCCTCCCTTTCCCTTTTCGTCGTCATCTCCTCTTCCTCCACCTTATGTACTCCCTTCAAGCTTGTTCGTAGTTATTTGTGTTATTATTCCGTGTGTGTGTGTGTGTGTGTGTGTGCGCGTGTGTGTGTGTGTGTGTGTGTGTGTGTGTGTGTGTGTGTGTGTGTGTGCAAGGTTCCACATGATAACCTTAGTACGATCAATGATAACACGCATGAATTTTTTTTTAAGTGTTAAAGAAAACGATGACATGAGACAGTGTTCAGCGGTGACTACGGTAATTTTTTTTAGTAATAACGTCATTAGTTCAATATATTTCCTGTTCGCGGGAACTGTTTACTAACGCTCTGGGAGTTAATAAAGCACCCTAGTATCCTTGGCTTACCCTGGTACCTCGCCAGAAGCACCCTTGTATCTCATAAAAAGCTCCTAGGTACCTCATGAAGCACCTGGTACCTCATGATACCCTGGTACCTCCAGAAAGCTCCCTGAGTACTTCTTGAAACACCCTGGTACCTCGCAAGGCACCTGGTACCTCATAGAAGCACCCTGGTACCTCATGACATCCTGAATGCCTCAAGCACCCTGGTACCTCATAAAAGCACCCTGAGCCCTCATAAGCACCCTGGTACCTCATAAAGAAGCACCCTGGTACCTCATGAAGCACCCTTGTATCTCATAAAGCTCCCTGGTACCTCATGAAGCACCCTTGTATCTCATAAAGCACCCTGGTACCTCATGAAGCATCCTGGTACCTCAAGAAACACCCTGGTACCTCATGAAGCACCCTGGTACCTCATGAAGCACTAGAAGCAAGGGATTTACCTCTATATATGACATAAGTGAAGGTATTTTTTGGGCTACATGAAGATTAGACACTCTAGTTTATTTCACCTGATGATTTAATACGACCTAAACACCTTGGGGGTAAGGTTTGGTTATGATTTGGTTAGGTTATGTTTGGTTGTAATTTGGTTAGGTTATGTTTGGTTATGATTTGGTTAGGTTATGTTTGGTTATAATTTGGTTAGGTTATGTTTGTTAGGTTATGTTTGGTTATGATTTGGTTAGGTTATGTTTGGTTATGATTTGGTTAGGTTATGTTTGGTTATAATTTGGTTAGGTTATGTTTGTTAGGTTATGTTTGGTTATGATTTGGTTAGGTTATGTTTGGTTATGAGGATTTGGTTAGGTTAGGTTTGGTTATAATTTGGTTGGGTTATGTTTAGTCCATGATTTGGTTATGTTATGTTTTGGTTATAATTTGGTTAGGTTAAGTTTGGTTGGTTATAATTTGGTTAGGTTAGGTTTGGTTATAATTTGTTTTAGGTTGGGGTTTGGTTATGATTTGGTTAGGTTATGTTTTGGTTATAATTTGGTTGGGTTATGTTTGTTGCGTTATGTTTGGTTATGATTTGGATTGAAGTTATGTTTGGTTATAATTTGGTTTGGTTATAATTTGGTTAGGTTATGTTTGGTTATGATTTGGTTAGGTTATGTTTGGTTATAATTTGGTTGGTTATGTTTGGTTATGATTTGGTTAGGTTATGTTTGGTTATAATTTAGTTGGTTGTTTGGTTATGATTTGGTTAGGTTATGTTTGGTTATAATTTGGTTGGTTATGTTTGGTTAGGTTATGTTTGGTTTGGTTTGGTTTGGTTAGGTTAGATTTGGTTAGGTTAGATTTGGTTAGGTTATGTTTGGTTGGGTTATGTTTGGTTAGCTTATTGTCAGGTTAGGTTCGGGCTAAGTTAGGTTAGTGTCTGGTTAGGTTTGGTTAGCGTCGGGTTTGATTAGCTTTAGGGGGCTAATCTTAAGGTAAACTGAACTAGGGTGCCTAATGTTCACTTGATTCTAATATACGATTGGTTGGCCCTCGTAATGGTAATATATGATTGGTTGGTCCTCGTCATGTTAATATATGATTGGTTGTCCCTCAAGTCATGGTAAGATATGATTGGTTGTCCCTCAGGTCATGTTAATATATGATTGGTTGGCCCTCAGGTCATGTTAATATATGATTGGTTGGCCCTCATCATGGTAATATATGATTGGTTGGCCCTCATCATGGTAATATATGATTGGTTGGCCCTCATCATGGTAATATATATGATTACGTTCCCTCAAGTCATGGTAAGTTATGATTGGTTTGGCCCCTCATCATGGTAATATATGATTGGTTGGCCCTCATCATGGTATATATGATTAGTTTGGCCCTCATCATGTTAATATATGATTGGTTGGCCCTCATCATGGTATTATATGATTGGTTGGCCCTCATCATGGTAATATATGATTGGTTGGCCCTCATCATGGTAATATATGATTGGTTGGCCCTCAGGTCATGTTAATATATGATTGGTTGGCCCTCAAGTCAGGGTAATATACTGTATAAGGCGGGGGATTTCTGTCTTGTCATGGTGATTGGTGGATTAGATAGTGTGGGAGCCCTAATCCCCCACGTCTTGTTAGTCGGGATTGGGTTTTTTTAGTGGAATATTTTTTTACCATTGCGTTTATATGTACACACACAGTAAATAAATACATACACATGCACACACACACACACACACATACAGTAAATACACACACACACACACACACACAGCAAAAGCACCTCACATCCTTCGCTAATGCCAAGTTTACCGGCCTGCCAACATGCAAGTTCTTTCCCGTCATCTGATCCATTCAGCTTGCCGCCCTTGCTGGGAGGGGGAGGGGGGGAGGGAGGGAGGGGTGGTGTGTGGAAGGATGGCAGGGAGTGTGATGAGTGGGAGGAGGAGGCGGTGGTGGATGGAGATGGAAGAAGGGGTGGGAGGAGGAGGGCAGTGTGTGGATGGAGAGGTGGAAGGTGGTGTGTGGGGAAGGGGGTAAGAGGAAGCTGGGAGATGGAGGAGGGTGGAAGTAGTGGTGGAGGGTGGAGAGGTAGGGGTTGTGTGGGGGGGAGGAGGCAGTGGATTGTAAGAATAGGAGGGCCTTGAGGAGGTGAGGAAGGAAGAGGACACGAAGGAGTATGAGATGGAGGAGAGGGAGAGTTAAGGGTGAGGGGAGGGAGAGTTAAGAGGAGAGGGGTGAGTTAGAGGGAGAGAGAGTTAAGAGGAGAGGGAGAGTTAAGAGGAGAGGGAGAGTTAAGAGGAGAGGAGAGTTAAGAGGTGAGAGGAGGAGGAGGTTAGAGGAGAGGGAGAGTTAGGAGGTGAGAGGGAGGGAGAGTTAAGAGGTGAGAGGGAGAGGAGGTTGAAGGAGAGTTAAGAGGAAGGGAGAGTTAAGAGGAGGGAGGTTAAGAGGTGAGGAGGAAAGTTAAGAGTGAGAGGAGGAAAGTTAAGGAGAGAGAGTTAGAGGAAGGGAGGTTAGAGGAGAGGAGAGTTAAGAGGTGAGAGAGGATTGAGAGGTGAGAGGGGAGGGAGAGTTAAGAGGTGAGGGAGAGTTAAGAGGGAGAGGGAGAGTTAAGAGGAAAGGGAGGGTTAAGAGGAGAGGAGAGTTAAGAGGTGAGAGGGAGAGGGAGAAGGATTAGAGGTGAGAGGAGGAGGATTAAGAGGTGAGGAGGTTAGAGGAGAGGGAGTTAAGAGGTGGAGGGAGGGAAAGTTAAGGAGGTGAGGGAGGATTAGAGGTGAGGAGAGTTAGAGGAGGAGAGTTAGAGGTGAGAGGAGGAAAGTTAAGAGGTGAGGAGGAGGGAGAGTTAAGAGGTGAGAGGGAGGAAAGTTAGAGGTGAGGAGGAGTTAAGAGGTGAGAGGAGAGGTTAAGGAGGTGAGAGGAGGAAAGTTAAGAGGTGAGAGGAGGGAGAGGTTAAGAGGTGAGAGGGAGGTGAGGAGAGTTAAGAGGAGGTGAGAAGGAGGAAGTTGGGATGATGAGGAGGGTAGCAAGAGGGGAAGGGTGAGTTGAGATTACAGGAGGAAGAGCTGACAAGGTTCCATGGGGAGAGAGAGGATAGGGGGGGGGGTTGGTTGGGAGGTGAAGTGAGAGGGTGGAAGTGAGATATTGAGAGGCAGAGGGGGAGAGGTGAGAGGGAGAGGTAGCAATTTCAGGTCCGGGGTTGCAGGCCGTCTGTTTGAGTTACACTTGGTGGGTGTGAAGAATGAGTCGATATATTGTCATTGTTTGGAGAGTTGTCGCCTCCCTCCTCCCTCCTCACTCCCTCACTCACTCCTCACTCCTCCTCCCTCCCTCCTCCTCCTCCTCCCCTCCTCCTCCCTCCCCTCTGCATCCCTCCCTCCCTCTCTCCCCTCCTCCCTCCCTCCTCTCCTTAGTGCATCCCTCCTCCTGCATCCCTCCCTCCTCCTCCCTCCCTCCCCCCCTCCCTCCCTGCATCCCTCCCTCCCTCCCTCCCTCCTCCCTTCCTCAGTGCATCCCTCCCTCTTTTCCCTCCCTCCCTTCCTCAGTGCATCCCTCCCACTGCATCTCTCCCTCCCTCCCTCCCTCCCTCCCTCCCTCCCTCCTGCATCCCTCCCTCCCTCCCTCCCTCCCTCCCTCCCTCAGTGCATCCCCTCCTCCTGCGTTCATCTCTCCTTTCCTCCTCTTTACTGCATTCCACACACACACACACACACACACACACACACACACACACACACACTAGTCGTGAATTCATTTCCATTTATCGATAAAGTCAATACACATCGCCCTGATAGCTGGTCTATTTGTTGCCTCCTAACCCCTCTCTTCCCTCACCTACCCCCCTCTTCCCCCCCTCCCCCCACCTCTTCCCCCACCACACCCCTCTTCCCCTCACCACACCCTCTTCCCCCCCTCCCTCACCCCTCTTCCCCCCCTCCCCCCCCCTCTTCCCCCTTCACCACACCCCTCTTCCCCCCTCCACCCACACCCCTCTTCCCCCCTCACCACCCCCTCTTCCCCCCTCACCCCTACCCCCCCACCCACCCCCTCACCTCCTCACCCCCCACCCCTCCCTCACCACCCCCACCCCTACCCATCCAGCCGGGTGTGGTCATAAACGTCAAAATATATCGTTGAATCTCCCTACCTATTTAACACAGCAGGTGCTTGGTATTTCAGTTACCGTCACCTGAGGTTGGTATATGTGCAGGTATCACTGGGGCCTATTAGACACTGGGGGAGGGTTCCATTAGCACTGGGGGACTATTAGCACTCATTAGCATTGGGGACCATTAGCACTCACAATCCCTGGTATGTTTTGGTGTAATTAGAAGGTCAAAGGTCAAGGTCACCTTACTTTCGTCTATCCCAACTCTTTGATACTGAGAGCTGTGTAGCAAAGCTTCAACCTATACCTTGCTAGCAACCTAACACAACCCAACCTGACTAACCTGGCTAACCTGACTAACCTAACTAACCTGCTAACCTGACCTGACCTGACACGGCCAGACCAGACCAAACCTAACCTAACCTAACCTAACTTAACTTAACCTAACCTCCCCCAGATAGCGTTGGTGTGTTTAATCATAGGTAAAATAAACTAGGGTAGGGAGGGCTAATCTCCAGGTCATATATAATACAACAGTAGAGAGTGTATATTTGAAATCCAATCCTTCTACTCACTCATTCAACCAATCCTTCTACTCACTCATTCAACCAATCCTTCTACTCACTCATTCAACCAATCCTTCTACTCACTCATTCAACAATCCTTTCTACTCACTCATTCAACCAATCCTTCTACTCTATTCAACTAACCTTCTCACTATTCAATTACTCACCATTCAACAATCCTCTTCAACTCTCACTCATTCAACCAATCCTTCTACTCACTCATTCAACCAATCCTTCTACTCACTCATTCAACCAATCCTTCTACTCACTCATTCAACCAATCCTTCTACTCACTCATTCACAATCCTTCTACTCACTCATTCAACCAATCCTTCTACTCACTCATTCAACCAATCCTTCTACTCACTCATTCAACTAATCCTTCTACTCACTAATTCAACTAATCCTTCTGCTCACTCATTCAACTAATCCTTCTCTCACTCATTCAACCAATCCTTCTACTCACTCATTCCAATCCTTTCTACTCATTCTTCTACTCATTAGTTCCAGATTTTCACACGTAAAACTCGAGGTTCAATTCCGGATGTGTGTGTGTGTGTGTGTGTGTGTGTGTGTGTGTGTGTGTGTGTGTGTGTTGGGAAAGTTCTACTCTCTCTCTCTCTCTCTCTCTCTCTCTCTCTCTCTCTCTCTCTCTCTCTCTCTCAGGTAAGATAGCAGCTTTAATCCAATCAATAATAAACCCCCTCATTCCTACCTTTGCCTCGCCCTTCTAGCTCGCACCTAGAGAGAGAGAGAGAGAGAAGAAAGAAACTATATAAGCCCTTAGCAGTATTGAGGTATAATCACCACCTCAGATATTATCAATTTTACACGGGCCATACCATCATCCACCCCTTCCCCTCCAACCTTACCTGACCAAGGTGTAGTACCTCGCTCGGTACCTGCCCACTCCAACTCACCTGTGCCCATTAATGATTAGTCTACCCCCAGGTGAATTATTTTTGATTATATATTTTTGTATTTTTTTTTACGATATAATATAATTGGATGACTTTGAGAAAAAATATATATTGTGGTGTGTTTTTGTATTATAGTTTAAATTGATAACTCGAGTGGTGTCCATGGTGAGGAAATTAGTTTTAATGGTGGTAATTGTGGTAATGATAATATAAATGGTAATGGTTAGTTGAAATAATAGTAACGATCGTGGTAGTAATTGAAGTTATGTTATTTTTATTATTTGTTTTCTTATTATTACTGATTTTATAGTTATTATTAGTTATTATTATTTGTTATTTATTTTTATTATTGATTTGTATTGATGTTGATATATATTATTTTATTATTATTTATTATTATTTATTATTATTATTATTATTATTATTATTATTATTATTATTATTATGAAGTTGCTGGCTAAAATAATAATAATATTCAGTATTCATCAGACAACTGCCTCTCCAGCCCTCAGACGGCATCACGACTGAGTCAAGTCTCCACCACACACTTACAGTATACGAGGTGGTTAATGTCGTCTCCTTAATGACGGGGATAATGGTTAATGTAGTTATTGGTGCTCTCTCAATTGGCTGGTTAAAGGTAATAATGCAGGTGGAGTTGTTTTTTAATGCTTCGCTGCTATTGGTTGGTTTAAGGCTAATTATACCCTTAAGAGTCAGTATGGACACAACACACTATACTTTACCTTCGTTACGTAAGAATACAGCTGGGGCAGGGGCGGCTGTGTACCCGACCTCCATCCTCCTCAACTGTAAAACAAGGCGCCGTTTCATGTTGGGTGGAATAGACTGCCCCGTGATCGAACTTGTGGTGTAATTGGTGGTTAGGATGTAACTGGTTGTTTAATGTAGCCACAAATCCCGAATGACGACGGAAGTGACCTTCTTTATTAGCTATTATTACCTATACTAAAATCATTGGTCATAAAGATAGGGAACAAACACACACAAACTACCTGTGTGTGTGTGTGTGTGTGTGTGTGTGTGTGTGTGTGTGTGTGTGTCCTTATTCCCATCACCCTCCCTGCCAGCCAGTCATACATCCCTATTGCAAAGATACACCCATTTAACCCCTTCCTTCCTCCCTTCTCTCCTCCTCCTCCTCTCTCCCTCTTTCCTTCCTTCCCTCTTTCCTTCCTTCCTTTGCACCCTGCCTTCCTTTTTGGACACTATTCCCTCTCCCCCTCCTAATCACTCTTTTCCTTTCCTCTCCTCCTCCTTAGCACCCCTCTACCCTACCCCTCCTCCCCCCTTTAACACCCCTACCTCACCCCTTCCTCCCTACCCCTTTAACACCCCAACCCTCACCCCTCCTCCCTCTCCCTTCACCCCCTACCCTTACCCCTCCTCCTCTCCCTTTAACACCCCCTACTCACCCCCCTTTCCTCCCTTTAGCATTCCATGACCCTCTCTTTAAGGCTGCCATCCCCCCCCACCTCTTGGCTAATGAGGACAAACTATGTAGCTGGCACCTCAAGGCAGCAGCAGCAGACTGTATGAACACACTCCTCCTGTTCTCCCTTTCATCTCCTCTCTTCCTCCTCTCCTTTTTCCCTCTCCTCCCACCAACTCCTCTTGTTCTCCTTTCTCTCACCCACCCACCTCACTTACCACCCACCCCCTCCTCCATATTCCCCATGGGTGGATCAGCTGACTAGGGAGGGGTTGCCGGAAAGTAAATATACGACTCTTGATGCAACACTCTTTCACACTGTGACTATTTCAGTGCAACCTGAGATGTGACTGAGGTTCTTTTTGTGGGTGTGGCTGGTGGTGGGTGGTGGCTGGAAGGTGGTGGGTGGGGGGTGGGTGGGAAGGTGGGGGGTGGGAAGGTGGGGTGATGGTGGGGAGGAGGGGGTGCGTTGGGGAGGGAAGGTAGTTGTGGGGATGCGTGTATTTTGGTGTTAAGAGGAAGGGGGGGGTGAGATGCATGTTTATGTTGTGTTATCTCTTGTTTGTCTCTCTCTCTCTCTCTCTCTTTTATCTCTCACATCTCAATTTATCTGGAGGTGATTTTTTATAGTTTTGTGTTTTTGTGTTTTTTATTTTATCGATTTCTCTGATTCTCTCGTTTGATTATCTCTCTCTTTAACCTCATCCTCTTCTTTCTCCTTTCCTCTCCTCCTTACCTTTTCCTCCTCCTTCCCCTTCTCCTCCCTTTCCCTCCTCTCCTTTCTCTTTCCCTCTCACCTCTTCTTTCTCCTCACACACACACACACAATACAGGCCTCAACAGGGAAGCCATCAGGTGTGACAGGTTGAAGTCACGATGTTTGCTGCTAAATATCGTCCTCAGGTGTACACTCAGGCAGGTAGTGAACGTGTGGCCATACCTCCCAGGGTGATGTAGCAAATAGTTCTATCCTCTCTCTCTCTCTCTCTCTCTCTCTCTCTCTCTCTCTCTCTCTCTCTCTCTCTCTCTCTCTCTCTCTCTCAGTGCTAAATTCGAGCGATGTTGAAAATATGCCACTGGGGTATATAGCAGTTAGCGGGTTCAACTGTCGCTATTAGTAGTTTTGCCCTCGTAGGTGTGAGTGAAGTGTAGCGCTTGTATCACCTCCCTCAGTGTGGCTGTTATTTTGCTGCTTTTAGCCTCACCGTAAAATAATATTGGAAGGCTCGAGCCGAAGATATGATCACCTAGTTGCTTAAATGGAGCGGTATGGTGGAAGGTTTCTTAAGGGTTTAACTGTGTGTGTGTGTGTGTGTGTTTAGTTAGTTTAACAAATTTATTGACAAAGCTTGGAGTACATTTTGCCTATTCTGAGTAATTCAGTCAGATCTTGACACTGAGGGTGGTATCACTTCTCACTGCCACGCAGGACAGAGGTTCATACACAAAGAAATGCATCATATTAATTAACAGTATATATACTGTAGGTCAGATTCATGTGGGTGATGTCACTGTTTGCTGCCAAGAATGTCCCCAAGCACCCCCGATTCAATATAGTATCATGAACTTTGTGTGAGTGAGTGGAAAGAAGCTAAGAACTGTTTTAAGTGGTATGAGGCGATGAGGGTTTACAGTTGTGTTTTATGAGTGGTTTAAGAAGCTGGGTTTACACTTACGTGGTATAAGGTTAGATGGGTTTACAATTGTATTTTATAAGTCAATTTTGCTTGATTTATTCTTGTTTTGACTTCTTTTGCACATCTTATCATCACAGCTAATGTTACTTGTTAATTAAGGCTATTTTGGTAGTCTTATTGAAGATTTTAACACGGCAGCGTCGAAATCTAGTGTTAATGGCGGTGAGTGTATCTTTTGAGCTCTAGTGGAACGGGTGTGGGTTGGTGGAACAGTGAAGATCTGATGGAATGGGTATATGTCGGTGGTGTTATTTTAAGACCTGGTGGAACAAGTTGACACGACTACTACTACTTTGTTGTCACTCGGAGTCGAGTATGACAATCGTCCAGCTATGATACATTGATATGAGGTATTAGGGATGTCACCTTCATTGGTGAGTTTTGAGGTGACTAAAGGGACCGATACTGGACCGGCAGAGTTTTGTTCACAGATGTTGCACATGTGGAGGGCTATATCTAGTGCGGGAGGGGCGGCAGCTGGATCTTTCCGGCGTTGGCGCTTGTCTGCCTCGGTTTGTAGTCGGGTTGCGAAAGTATTGACACCTCGTGTGGTGCTCCTCCTCCAAGCGTTACCGTGTGGAGTAATCGTCTCCCAGGTGAGGGGGTCGATTTGACACACTTTTCAAGTTTGTCTTAAGACTATCCTTATACCTTTTCACACACACTTCACGGTCGTTTCCTGGGGAGTTGGTCAGATAAAGTACATGTCCCTTGTTTCTCCACCACCTTCAAACATTCTCTATAGGCCTACAACTCCACCCTATAGGCCTTCAGCTCCGCCCTTATGATGTTGATAGGGGAGGACAGGGAAATTATCTCCACCATTTCCCTATTATTTCCTGAGTATCGATCTTGTAGTGTAGTGTGGCTGTGGTGTCCGCGTGTTATACAAATTGGTGATTGGAATGTTTGTTGCTGGTGTATAAAAAAATGGAAATTGATAGATGGTCTTGAAACTAACAACAACAACAACAATATCAACAATAACAACAACAACAACACCAATTATAAGGATGATGATGATAAATAATAATAATAATGATGGAATAATAATGAAAATATTAGTGAAAAAAATAATGATAATACATAAAAGGTAATAATAATTAATAGCATCAGGAATATTATCAAGAATTTTACTGTTTCCAAAATTAATAAACACAAGTTAGTGTTACCAGATAGTAAAAAAATAGGCAGTGTTTAATTTGCGTCAGTGTTGCCAGGGTTTCAAAAATAAGGAGTGTTTATTTAGCATCAGTATAGCCAGCAGCGTGTCGACCGCCTCTGTTAATGGTCTACACCGCCGACACACTAAAGTATTAGTGTATTGTGTGGACCAGTGTATTGTGTGGACCAGTGTATTGTGTGGACCAGTGTATTGTGTGGACCAGTGTATTGTGTGGACCAGTGTGTGTGGACCAGTGTGTGTGTGGACCAGTGTATTGTGTGGATCAGTGTATTGTGTGGACCAGTGTGTGTGTGGACCAGTGTATTGTGTGGACCAGTGTATTGTGTGGACCAGTGTGTGTGTGGACCAGTGTGTGTGTGGACCGGTGTGTGTAGACCAGTGTATTGTGTGGACCAGTGTATTGTGTGGACCAGTGTGTGTGTGGACCAGTGTATTGTGTGGACCAGTGTGTGTGGACCAGTGTATTGTGTGGACCAGTGTTGTGTAGACCAGTGTGTGTGTGGATCAGTGTATTGTGTGGACCAGTGTATTGTTGGACCAGTGTGTGTGGGACCAGTGTATTGTGGACAGTGTATTGTGTGGACCAGTGTATTGTGTAGACCAGTGTATTGTGTGGATCAGTGTATTGTGTGGATGGTGTGTGTGGACCAGTGTATGTGTGGACCAGTGTGTGTGGACCAGTATTGTGTGGACCAGTGTGTTGTGTGGACCAGTGTGTGTGTGGACCAGTGTGTGTGTGGACCAGTGTGTGTGTGGACCAGTGTATTGTTTGGACCAGTGTATTGTGTAGACCAGTGTATTGTGTGGACCAGTGTATTGTGTGGACCAGTGTATTGTGTGGACCAGTGTGTGTGTGGACCAGTGTATTGTGTGGACCAGTGTATTGTGTGGACCAGTGTATTGTGTGGACCAGTGTGTTGTGGACCAGTGTGTGTAGACCAGTGTATTGTGTGGACCAGTGTATTGTGGACCAGTGTGTAGACCAGTGTATTGTGTAGCCAGTGTTTGTGTGGACAGTGTGTGTGTGGCCAGTGTGTGTGACCAGTGTATTGTGTAGACCAGTGTATTGTGTGGACCAGTGTATTGTGGACCAGTGTATTGTGTGGACCAGTGTGTGTGGAACCAGTGTGTGTGTGGACCAGTGTATTGTGTAGACCAGTGTATTGTGGACCAGTGTGTGTGGACCAGTGTATTGTGTGGACCAGTGTGTGTGTTTGTGTGTAGACCAGTGTATGTGTAGACCAGTGTATGTGTAGACCAGTGTGTGTGTGGACCGTGTGTGTGTGGACCAGTGTATTGTGTAGACCAGTGTGTGTAGACCAGTGTATTGTGTGGACCAGTGTGTGTGTGGACCAGTGTATTGTGTGGACCAGTATTGTGTAGACCAGTGTATGTGTAGACCAGTGTGTGTGTAGACCAGTGTATTGTGTGGACCAGTGTATGTGTGGACCAGTGTGTGTGTGGACCAGTGTATTGTGTAGACCAGTGTGTGTGTAGACCAGTGTGTGTGAACCAGTGTGTTGTGTGCAGTGTGTGGACCAGTGTATTGTGTGGACCAGTGTATTGTTGACCAGTGTGTGTGGACCAGTGTGTTGTGTAGACCAGTGTGTGTAGACCAGTGTGTGTGGACCAGTGTGTGTGTGGACGTGTGTGTGTGGACCAGTGTATTGTGTGGACCAGTGTGTGTAGACCAGTGTATTGTGGACCAGTGTGTTGTGTGGCAGTGTGTGTGTGGACCAGTGTATTGTGTGGACCAGTGTATTGTGTGGACCAGTGTGTGTGAACCAGTGTATTGTGTGGACCAGTGTATTGTGGACCAGTGTGTGTGGACCAGTGTTGTGTGGACCAGTGTATTGTGTGGACCAGTGTATTGTGTGGACAGTGTATTGTGTGGACCAGTGTATTGTGTAGACCAGTTATTGTGTGGACCAGTGTATGTGTAGACCAGTGTTTGTGTGGACCAGTGTATTGTGTGGACCAGTGTATTGTGTGGACCAGTGTATTGTGTGGACCAGTGTATTGTGTGGACCAGTGTATTGTGTAGACCAGTGTGTGTGTGGACCAGTGTATTGTGTGGACCAGTGTGTGTGTGGACCAGTGTATTGTGTAGACCAGTGTGTGTAGACCGTGTATTGTGTGGACCAGTGTGTGTGTGGACCAGTGTGTGTGTGGACCAGTGTATTGTGTGGACCAGTGTATTGTGTGGACCAGTGTATTGTGTGGACCAGTGTATTGTGTGGACCAGTGTGTTGTGTAGACCAGTGTATTGTGTAGACCAGTGTGTGTAGACCAGTGTATTGTGTGGACCAGTGTGTGTGGACCAGTGTATTGTGTGGACCAGTGTATTGTGTGGACCAGTGTGTGTGTGACCAGTGTGTGTAGACCAGTGTGTGTGTGGACCAGTGTGTGTGGACCAGTGTATTGTGTAGACAGTGTATTGTGTAGACCAGTGTGTGTGGACCAGTGTGTGTGTAGACCAGTGTATTGTGTGGACCAGTGTATTGGCAGACCAGTGTGTGTGTGGACCAGTGTATGTGTAGACCAGTGTGTGTGTGGACAGTGTGTGTGGACCAGTGTGTGTGTGGACCAGTGTGTGTGTAGACCAGTGTGTGTGTGGACCAGTGTGTGTGGACCAGTGTGTTGTGGACCAGTGTGTTGTGGACCAGTGTATTGTGTAGACCAGTGTATTGTGTGGACCAGTGTGTTGTGTGGACCAGTGTATTGTGTGGACCAGTGTATGTGTGTAGACCAGTGTGTTGTATGAGCCAGTGTATTGTGTAGACCAGTGTATTGTGTGGACCAGTGTGTGTGTAGACCAGTGTGTGTGTAGACCAGTGTGTGTGTGGACCAGTGTGTGTGTGGACCAGTGTGTGTGTAGACCAGTGTATTGTGTGGACCATGTATTGTGTAGACCAGCTAGTGCAGTGTCATTTAACACACACACACACACACACACACACACACACACACACACACACACACACACACACACACACACCTCAACTCACGGCATATTTCTTGAAGGATTTAGGGAGTAGAAATACGAATAGATTAATAGCCCTTTCACCATGTGTAACCTCCTGAAGCGTGCATGACCTCCTGGGGCGTGCATGACCTCCTGGGGCCGTGTGTGACCTCCTGGGGCATGCATGACCTCCTGGGACCGTGCATGACCTCCTGGTGTCTTGATCCACCTGGGACCGTGTATGACCTCCTGGGCATGCATTCCTGGGACCGTGTATGAATTCCTGGAGCGTGCATGACCTGGGGCCGTGTATAATTCTGGGGCCGTGTATGACCTCCTGGGGCTGTGTATGATCTCTTGAGGCCGTGCATGACCTCCTGAGGCCGTGTATGACCTGGGGACGTACATGACCTTCCGGAGGTGTGCATGACCTCTTGGGGGCGTGTATGATTTCCTGGGGGCGTGTATAACCTCCTTGGGACGTGCATGACCTCCTAGGGACGTGCATGACCTCCTGGGGGCGTGTATGACCTAGGGACGTGCACCCTGGGGCGTGCAAGGCTTCCTGGCATGACCTGCCAGGGTGCAGCCTCTTGGCTTCATGACCTCCTGGGGCTGCATGACCTGCTAGGGACGTGCAT
Organism: Homarus americanus; assembly: GCF_018991925.1. Classification (NCBI taxonomy): domain Eukaryota; kingdom Metazoa; phylum Arthropoda; class Malacostraca; order Decapoda; family Nephropidae; genus Homarus; species Homarus americanus. The sequence continues at coordinate 234,679 of NW_024752905.1, read as the reverse complement.
GACTGGGCGTGCATGACCTCCTGGGGCGTGCATGACCTCCTGAGGCGTGCATGACCTCCTGGGGGCGTGCATGACCTCCTGGGGTATACTTGACCTCCTGGGGGCATGCTTGTCCTGGGGGGCATGCTTGACCTCCTGTAGGGGCATGCTTGTGCTCCTGGGGGCGTCATGACCTCCTGGGGGTGTGTATGACCTCCTGGAGAAGGATGGAAACGAAGAAAAAAATTAGAGAAGGAAAGACAAAATGGGGGAAGGTGTGTGTGTGTGTGTGTGTGTGTGTGTGTGTGTGTGTGTGTGTGTGTGTGTGTGTGTGTGTGTGTGTGTGTGTGTGTGTGTGTGTGTGTGGTGTGTGCCCGGCAGTACAAATCGCAGTATTACTGATACATGTCCACCATTAACTGACCTCACAACTCTCACCTTTATTGGCACAGTTCTCATGGCGTTATGTTGTCAACTATTGGGCCAAATTGCTTTAAAATGACACAGTGAGGCCGACCACAGGTAATCCTTCATCGTTGGTACTTTTATCCGGGTCACAAAAACGAGTTCACTCTTACCCACTACTATCGGGGGGTATTGTAAATGGCCTCAGTGTGTGTGTGTGTGTGTGTCAGTCAGTCAGTCAGTCAGTCAGAAGAAAGAACAACAACTAAAATAATAATAATGATAATGATGATGATGATGATTTTAAGCAGGTATATAAAGGAATCTATAATGATTAAGGAACCTGTTTATAAGTGTGGTCAGACAGTGAATGCCAGACGCAGTAGAGAAGATAGAGGTAGGGAGAGAGAGAGAGAGAGAGTCGGTGTGTGGGCAGTGGGGCGTGTTTGTGTAGTGGTGAGGATGACGTGACGACCTCAAACCACAGAAGCTTGACGGAGTGACATTGGTGGACGAACAGATCAATATTTGTTGACTTGGTACCTGACCACTGATTGTGTTACAGGTTATATAAGAAGCGTTTGTCTTTCTGCTTCACTGGACACCGAATGTGTTTAAGACCACAGCACTTTTTTTTTTGCCATATGGGGAAAACGTTTGTATTTTTTGCAATGTTTGTATTTTTTTGCCATATGGGGAAATGTTTGTACTTTTTTTGCCATATGCAAAAACGTTTGTAGTTTTGCCATATGGAGAACCTTTTTTTTGCCATATGGGGAAATGTTTGTATTTTTTGCCATATGGGGAAATGTTTGTATTTTTTGCCATATGGGGAAATTTTTGTATTTGTTTTTGCCATATGGAAAAAAGTTTGTAGTTTTGCCATGTGGAGAAACGTTTGTATTTTTGCCAAATGGAGAAACGTTTGTCTTTTGCCATATGGAGAAACGTTTTTGTTTTTTGCCATGTGGAGAAACGTTTGTATTTTTTGCCATATGGAGAACGTTTGTATTTTTGGTCATATGGGGAATCGTTTATTTTTTGCCATATGGGTAAAAGTTTGTATTTTTTGCCATATGGAGAACGTTTGTATTTTTTGTCATATTGGAAATCGGTTGTATTTTTTGCCATATGGAGAATCGTTTGTTGCCATACGGAGAATCGTTCATTTTTTGCCATATAGAGAAACGTTTGTGTTTTTTGCCATACGGAGAATCGTTTGTATTTTTTTGCCAGATGGAGAAGCGTATTTTTTAACTGCCTCAAATGGTTTTGTTTTTGACTTTTGTGAAATCGTTAATATTTATGTCCGATTTTCTCATTCTTCCTGTCATCATCTTTATATTTTATTATCTTCTTCACACCTCTCCTTCCCTTCCTCCCTTCTCTTCATCCCTACCTCCTCTCCCTCCCACCACAACCGAACGCCGATAACAAGAGCTGATATGAGACCTTATTAGGACGAATCTATAGCCTGATCACGTGTATAGAAATGTCTCCCCTCCCCTTGTTTATACTGAGGCCTGACCACATACATAAAGGGAGGGAGGGGAGGACTAAGGGAAGAAGAAGGATGGAGGAAAAGGGGTGAGTGAGAGGAAGGAAAGGGGAAGGAGGGAGAGATGGAGGTGGGGAGGGGAGGGAAGGAGTGAGAGAAAGAAAGAGAGGGAGTGAGGGGGGAAGAATGGGAGGAGGGTAGGGGAGTGAAAAGGAGACATCGAGGGGAAGGAAAGGGAGAGAGAGGAAATGGGAAGGAGGGAAGGAGAAAGTGAGAGTAAAAAGAGAGAGGAGGGAAGGAGGAGTGAGAGGGAGAAAGAGGAGGGAAAGGGGGAGAGAATGAGGGAGGGGGATTGAAGGAGTAAAATTGAGAGAGTGATGAGAAGGAGAGAGAGAGAGAGAGAGAGAGAGAGAGAGAGAGAGAGAGAGAGAGAGAGAGAGAGAGAGAGGCGGTGTTGCTACAATCTGGAAATATGTGATGTTTTATGGGGTTTTTATGAGCTTGTGGTCTTCACGGAACGAGGAGGACCTCTAAACTGTGGTTAGAATCGATTTTCAGTTTTGGAGGGAAGTGTGAGGTTTGGAGGGAAGTGTAGAGGTTTGGAGGGAAATGTGAGTTTTGAGGAAGTGTGGAGTTGGGAGGGAAATGTGAGGTTTGGAGGAAGTGTAGAGGCTTGAGGAAGTGTGGAGGTTTGAGAAGTGTAGAGGTTTGGAGGGAAGTGTGGAGGCTTGGAGGGAAGTGTAGAGGTTTGAGGGAAGTGTGGAGTTTTGGATGGAAGTGTGGAGGTTTGGAGGGAAGTGTGGAGGTTTGGAGGGAAGTGTAGGGAAGTGTGGAGTTTTGGATGGAAGTGTGGAGGTTTGGAGGGAAGTGTGGAGGTTTGGAGGGAAGTGTAGAGGTTTGGAGGGAAGTGTGGAGTTTTGGAGGGAAGTGTGGAGGTTTGAAGGGAAGTGTGGATGTTTGGAGTGAAGCGTGGAGGTTAGGAGGTGCGTTAAGAGGTGTGAGTAAGTGTGTGTGTGTGTGTGTGTGTGTGTGTGTGCACCAGTGGTCAGCAGACAGTGAGAGTAACTGGCTAGCCACCTCTTAGCAGCACAAGCGAGAAGCGACGCCCTGGAAAACACGCCTTCCTCATTTCATTTTTTTCATATATATTTTTTTTGGTTCACTAATACAATCCCAATTTTATATATTTTTATAGCTTTTTTTATTTACAACTATACATTGTTTTTTGTTTTTGTTTTGTTAGTAGTATGAAATAACGTTAATGATATTTATAGAAAAAAAAATCTAATTTACTTTAGTTACCGTTATAATATTTCGGGTTTTCTATAATGTGTCAATATATTATTAATCACGTACAGTATTCATAAAAAAATAGAATGATATAGACTTTTCATTAACGATAGCTATTAATTTTACTGTAATCTTTTCTCCTATAATATACAATGCGCCGTGTGTTCATTATATAGAATACATAGACTTTAATTAACGGTACAGTGCGTGGAAATATATCAACGTTTATGGCATTTCATTTTTTCTATTATATAATCCTTGTTATATAAATCCTTCTGGTTATAAACTCAAGATACATATATACATTGATTTTAGTTAACGTTCTGAAGTTGTTTATATACCCAGTAAGTACATACATTCGTTCGTGTAATGTAAACTGGATATTGGCTTATTAATTTCGAATTTGGGAAAATTTGTTTAGTTTCTGCCTGTTCTGACCTGCCTGGTTGTGTGTTACGGGCGTGAGGTAATTTTTTTATTTGTGTGTGTGTGTGTGTGTGTGTGTGTGGTTACAGAAGTCATGGGGTTAGCTTGGTCAGACGGTCATGTAATACTTGACTGGTGGAGGAGGAGGGTGAAGGCTGACCCTCGTATGTATGTATGTATGTATGTATGATCCCAACACGCACACACACTGAAGGAGCTATGATGCTGTTAGTTGCGTCAGCTATCTCTATAGTCGCCAATCTTGATGACCTACTCACTGACTGATTTACTCACTCGCTTTTTATCTCGCGATGACGATAAAATGCGTCATACAGCTCTATCATACATCACTCACTCACTCACTCACTCACTCACTCATCCACGGAGAGAGAACTTTTAACCAGTCACGATTAGACAACATAAGGCAAGTTCTAAGTCACTTCCTGTATGCTGAGTCAGCCATCTGTGTGAGTAACTCATAAAGTCCCGTAGGAAACTTTTTCACTCCGAGTTTTGTGATGAGCTTCTTGGTGGCTCTTGTTGACGACACAGTAGTTCTGACCCCCTGTGTTGGTCAGTGGAGTGTGGAGGCTGGCAGGGAGAGTGGGGGCTGGCAGGGAGAGTGGGGGCTGGCAGGGAGAGTGGGGGGCTGGCAGGAGGAGGGGGCTGGCAGGGAGAGGGGGGCTGGCAGGGAGAGTGGGGGCTGGCAGGGAGGGGGGCTGGCAGGGAGAGTGGGGGCCAGCAGGGAGAGGGGCTGGCAGGAGAGTGGGGGGGCTGGCAGGGAGAGGGGGCTGGAGAGAGAGAGAGAGAGAGAGAGAGAGAGAGGAGAGAGAGAGAGAGAGAGAGAGAGAGAGAGACTGGCAGGGAAAACTAGGGGAGAGGGAAGCTGGCAGGGAGAGAGGGAGGCTGGCAGGGAAAAAGGGAGATAAGGAAGGCTGGCAGGAGAGGGGGCTGGCAGGGAGGGAGAAAACCAGAGAAAGACAAACTACCTGAAAAATTCTCCCTCGGGAAAAATGTTTCATCATTCAAACAGGAAAGTTGACATAGATCTGTTAACGTAACCTCCCCTCTCTCTCTCCTCTCTCTCTCTCTCTCCCTGTATGTTTTTCGTTCTTTTCCTTTCATTTCTTTTTATCTTCATTTTTATTTTTATTTAATTTGGGCCGTCTTATACTGTACAGTGTGTGTGTGTGGGGGTAAGACACGGACCTCTAACCAATGTTGTTGTTGTTGGTTGTTGTTGTTTTTGTTGTTGTTGTTGTTGTTGTTGTGGTTGTTGTTGTTGTTGTTGTTGTTGTGGTTGTTGTTGTTTTTGTTGTTGTTGTTGTATGTTAGGACTAGGATTATATTCCCATTTATTTATTATCATTCAGTGCTTTAAAGGTCATAATCAGGGGTCCAAAGTGCCATAGCATTTTCTTGTCACACACACACACACACACACACACACACACACACACACAAGCCTCTTAACCTAAATAATAATGTTATTTTTTTATATATCTAGTCCTATATGATAAATTCCATAGGCCTATCAAGTATAATTGTAATTGAGGGATGTATTAATTAGCAGGTGTGGTTATCATCCTACACACCTGCGTTAAGAGAAGTAAACAGGTTTGCAGTTGATGAGTTCTGTGTGTGTGTGTGTGTGTGTGTGTGTGTGTGTGTGTGTGTGTGTGTGTGTGTGTGTGTGTGTGTGTGTGTGTGTGTGTGTGTGTGTGTGTGAGAGGTCAAGGTCACTGGTCGATAAAAGTCGTGACTGACCCGGGAGGAGTTGATACCTTACTCGAGTGTTAATGTTGTTTATCTCTCTCTCTCTCTCTCTGACCTTATTTGTTCCTTTCTTCCTTTCTCTTCTTTCTTCTCTCCTTTTCTCCCTTCATCCCTTGCTACTCCTACCTTTCCCTCCTTAGGTTAGGTTAGATTAGATTAGGTTAGGTTACTCTTCTCCCCTCCTCTCCCTCTCTCCCCTTCTCTCCTTGTCCTCCCCTCCTCTTCTTCTCCCCTCCTCTTCTTCCCCACTCCTCGACTCCCTCCCTCCCTCTCCCCCACTTCCCCTCCTACACCTCAGTAAGGGAGGAGACGGGAGTGTATCACAGTGTTGAACCTGGCTGGCTGGCTAACTGACTGGCTGACTGGCTGGCTGGCTAACTGACTAACTGACTGGCTGACTGGCTGGCTCTACCGTACGTCCCGCTGCTCAACTGATGAGATCATTGTAACCGCCTGGTGAGGGGGTCGCCACACCACACCACACTATGCCACACCGACCTAGAGGCCACTTTACCCTGGTGATATATCGAGATGGAAGACCGTTCTGATCCATGTGGCTTGGTAGTCTCTTGTCATGGCCGGCCTCCCTGAAGCTCTTTGTGTGTTTTGCGTGCCTCGAGGTTTTAATTTTTTGATGTTTGACGTGTTGGTCTGACGGCGAGAAGCTAAGAAGAAGAATCAATTTTTTTTTTCAATTTTTTTTTTAGTTTCAGTTTTTTCTTGTTTTTGTCAAAGTTTTTTCTTTTTTAAGTTTTCAGTGTTTTTTTGTGTTTTTTGTGTGTGTGGAACTTTTTTGTTGTTGATATTTATTTGTTGAAGCGTTTATTAAGTTTTGATTTTGTATATGAAAGTTGAGGGAGATATAGTGTTTTAAATGTCTGGTCTGTGTCTGTCTGTCTGTCTGTCTGTGAGTGTTGACATTAATCTCCCAGTCTTTAGTTAAATCCTCACTGGTTGATGTCTAATGATGTTATTAAAGGTCAATGATAGTGACCTCTTGTGACCTTTTTCCTCGGGTTGTGTCAGAATACTTGATAATGACACGTTTGGTTTGGGACACAAGAATAGTTAGGATTTTTATTTTCATTTTTTTGTCTAGGTAAGTTTTTTGAGGGGTAACTCGTTGGTTTTTTGGTTGTAATATGTTGTATTAACGTACATTGTAACTTGCTTACTGTTTCAATTATTTTATTATTGCCTCTTTCTTCTTCTCTTTATTCTTCTCATTCGTTTTTCTGCACTCAACTAGTTTTATCTCTCTCTCTCTCTCTCTCTCTTTTCTCGTCCTCCTTCTTCTTTCCTCTTCCTCCTCCTCTCACCTCTTTTCTCCCTCTTCTTCCCTTTCCTCCTCTTTCTTCCTCCCTCTTCTCTCCCTACCCTCTTCTCCTCCTCCTCCTACCCTTTCCTACTCCGCCTCCCATCCTCCCTCTCCAATCCACCTCCTCTCCTCTTCCTCCTCCTTCCTTCCTTCCCCCCACAGGACACGTTCCTCCTGGCTGTCTCTAAATACGTAATCGTTTCCACTGTTCACTTAACCCTTTGAGAATAAGAGCTCAGTTAGCCAGGCGCACGAGCGACTGGATGGGCAGTTATCCCATTAAGATGAGAGCTCCTTTTGCCTGGCGCACGAACGACTGGACGGGCAGTTAGGAAGGGTAGAATCACAGTCAAGCGAACACCTGACTGGGGGTGAAAATCTGGAAGCTGAGAGGGTATCATTAGAGAGACTGTATCGTGGTCATGTGGGGGAGATACGGGCGGTGGGTGGGTGGTTGTCATGCAAGTCTTGGCGGTAAGTGAAGGAGGTGAGAGAGAGAGAGAGAGAGAGAGAGAGAGAGAGAGAGAGAGAGAGCAAATACACAGGTAAAATAGGTAATAATTAAAGAGATAAATCAATAAACAATAAATAAATAAACTCAAATACTAATTATTGACCTGTACCTTAGGAGAAATATTACCTGTTATTTAGAATAGTTACAGGTGAGTATATCTAATTATCTTACCTGCTAATATAAGGTTTATGGTGGCCCAGGTGTCACTTATATCATGACTACAGGTAAGGTATGTGTGTTAAGTATAGTGACGTCTACTTAAATTCACTTACTTAATAACAACTAATATCTTACATATGACTTTAGTATTACTTATATTATTGTAATTACTTTTTTGGTTTTAATTACTTTTGTGGGTTTTTTTATTTTTTTTTATTTTCGTATTTTTTTTTATTGAGATGTTGTTGTTGTTGTTGTTGTTGTTGTTGTTGTTGTTGTTGTTGTTTCAAGTTTTGGGAATAATTCGTTGTTAAATTAATGGACTAAAATATGAGATTGTAATTTTTTTTTGTATTAAATATTTTTCCATTGTGTTTTGGAGGTTAATATTCGATTCACTTTATGTTAAATTCTACTCTTTATGTTAAATTCTAAGAGTAAATTAGTTTTGTTGTTTATGGACCTGCGTTAGTCACCCCAATGCTTGTCTCCACTAACTTAACAACCTGATCAATATTCTACACCAGGGAATCTGTTCTGTTCTGACGCTACCGGGTGTACCATCAACCCAGCACCGCCGGCGACCACATAGTCTACAAACTGCATCACACCATCTCCTGACCGCATTTATATCTTGAGGCGAATCTGGTTATCGAGCTGTGTTGATTTACGTAACTTAGAATGCACTACCATCGTCTAATTTTTTTTTTTTTTGGGGGGGTGGGATTTGTTCAGTAACTGTAGTCCGTTGTTCAGGTAGCCTCCGACACACCTGTAATTTGGGGTAATTTTCCTGCCTCTTGTTTTATATATAATGTACTGTTGTGTATATACTGTTATATGTATATAGAGAGAGTTTGTATATATATATATTTTTATAGTGGAGTTTTGGCACAATTGCAGGAATCTCTCTCTCTCTCTCTCAGGTGTAACAGTAATTAGTGCACCTGTGATCTGTTCCCTTGTGGGGTGTTTCATCATTGATCATATAATGTAAACAGAGTAGTGACAAGTAGACAACATCCTATTGGTATTTGTCGCGAGTTTGAACCCTCTCCACCTGAACCCTCTCCATCTGAACCCTCTCCATCTGAACCCTCTCTATCTGAACCCTCTCCACCTGCACCCTCTCCATCTGAACCCTTTCCATCTGAACCCTCTCCATCTGAACCCTCTCCATCTGAACCCTCTCCACCAGAACCCCTCCACCTGAACCCCTCTCCACCTGAACCCTCTCCATCTGAACTCTTCTCCACCTGAACCCTCTCCTTATCTGAACCTCTTCACCTTGAACCTTCTTCATACCTTGAACCCTCTTCTACCTGCACCCTTCACCTGCACCTTCACCTGCACCCTTCCACCTGAACCCTTCCACCTGAAACCCCTCTTCACCTGAACCCTCTCCACCTGAACCCCTCTCCACCTGAACCCTCTCCACCTGAACCTTCCACCTGAACCCTCTTCACCTGAACCCCTCTTCACACCTGAACCCTTCCACCTGAAATTCTCCATCTGGAACCCTCTCCACCTGAACCCTCTCCACCTGAACCCTCTCCATCTTAACCCTCTCCACCTGAACCCTCTCCCACCTGAACGCTCTCCATCTGAACCTCCACCTAGAACCCTCTCCACCTAGAACCTCTTCACCTGAACCCTCACCTGAACCCTTCTCCAATCTGAACCCTCTCCATCTGAACCCCTTCTCCACCTGAACCCTTCCATCTGAACCCTTCCTCCACCTGAACCCCCTCTCCATCTGAACCCTCTCCACCTGAACCCTCTCCACCTGAACCCTCTCCACCTGAACCCTCTCCACCTGAACCCTCTCCATCTGAACCCTCTCCACCTGAACCCTCTCCACCTGAACCCTCTCCACCTGAACCCTCTCCACCTGAACCCTCGAACTCTGACGACTTTGATACCAGTGATCAAGGGAGGAAGGATGATGATTTTAGTGATCAAGGGAGGGTAGGATGATTGTAGTGATCAAGGGAGGAAGGATGATGATTCTAGTGATCAAGGGAGGGTAGGATTATGATACCAGTGATCAAGGGAGGAGTGGATGATTGTAGTGATCAAGGGAGTGGATGATGATTCTAGTGATCAAGGGAGGTAGGATGAGTTAATTGATCAAGGGAGGAAGGATTATGATTCTAGTGATCAGGGAGGAAAGTTATGATTCTAGTGATCCAGGGAGAAGGATTATGATTGTATTGATCAGGGAGGAAGGATTATGATTCTAGTGATCAGGGAGGAAGGATTATGATTCTAGTGATCGAGGAGGAAGGATTATGATTCTGGTGAGTCAGGGAGGAAGGATTATGATTCTATTGATCCAGGGAGGAAGGATTATGATTCTAGTGATCAGGGAGGGAAGGATTGTGATTCTAGTGATCCAGGGAAGGATTATGATTCTGGTGATCAGGAAGGATTATGATTCTAGTGATCAAGGGAGGAAGGATTATGATTCTAGTGATCAAGGGAGGAAGGATTATGATTCTAGTGATCAAGGGAGGAAGGATTATGATTCTAGTGATCAAGGGAGGAAGGATTATGATTCTAGTGATCAAGGGAGGAAGGCTGATGATTCTAGGAGGGTAGGAGGATTCTTGGTGTAGGAGGATGATTCTAGTGATCAAGGGATGATAAATGTCCCCTGGCCCCCCTATCTATCATCCCTAGTCTAATAAAACACTGGGTATTTGATCTCCGCCATTTTTCTACCATCTGTCTCGGCTAATTCACTAGTATTACCTGTCCGTTCCTCTCCTCTCCCTCAGGTGAACCCACGTTTACTCACCTGTGATTGATTGCCGCCTTCTTCTTCTTCTTCTTCTTCTTCTTCTTCTTCTTCTTCTTCTTCTTCTTCTTCTTCTTCTTCTTCTTCTTCTTCTTCTTCTTCTTCTTCTTCTTCTTCTTCTTCTTCTTCTTCTTCTTCTTCTTCTTCTTCTTCTTCTTCTTCTTCTTCTTCTTCTTCTTCTTCTTCTTCTTCTTCTTCTTCTTCTTCTTCTTCTTCTTCTTCTTCTTCTTCTTCTTCTTCTTCTTCTTCTTCTTCTTCTTCTTCTTCTTCTTCTTCTTCTTCTTCTTCTTCTTCTTCTTCTTCTTCTTCTTCTTCTTCTTCTTCTTCTTCTTCTTCTTCTTCTTCTTCTTCTTCTTCTTCTTCTTCTTCTTCTTCATTCTTCTTCTTCTTCTTCTTCATTCTTCTTCTTCTTCTTCATTTTTCTTCTTCATTCTTCTTCTTCATCATTCTTCTTCTTCTTCATTCTTCTTTTTCTTCATTCTTCTTCATTCTTCTTCTTCTTCAATCTTCTTCATTCTTCTTCATTCTTCTTTTTCTTCTTCATTCTTCTTCATTCTTCTTCTTTATTCTTCTTCTTTTTCTTCTTCATTCTTCTTCTTCATTCTTCTTCTTTATTCTTCTTCTTCTTCTTCTTCTTCTTCTTTATTCTTCTTCTTCTTTCTTCTTCTTCTTCTTCTTCTTTAATCTTCTTCAGCTATTAACACAACTGCTTCTTCTTCTTTAGCTATTCTTCTTCTTCTTCTTCTTCTTCTTCTTCTTCTTCTTCTTCTTCTTCTTCTTCTTCTTCTTCTTCTTCTTCTTCTTCTTCTTCTTCTTCTTCTTCTTCAATTTAACTTTAACTTCTTCTTCTTCTTCTTCTTCTTCTTAATAACTTCTTCTTCTTCTTCTTCTTAACTTCTTCTTCTTCTTCTTCTTCTTCTTCTTCTTCTTCTTCTTCTTCTTCTTCTTCTTCTTCTTCTTCTTCTTCTTCTTCTTCTTCTTCTTCAGCCTGGCTTCTTCTTCTTCTTCTTCTTCTTCTTCTTCTTCTTCTTCTTCTTCTTCTTCTTCTTCTTCTTCTTCTTCTTCTTCTTCCTTCTTCTTCTTCTTCTTCTTCCTTTACTTCTTCTTCTTCTTCTTCTTCTTCTTCTTCTTCTTCTTCTTCTTCTTCTTTTCTTCTATTCTTTCTTTTCTTCTTCTTCTTCTTCAACTATTTATTCTTCTTCTTCTTCTTCTTCTTCTTCTTCTTCTTCTTCATTTCTTCTTCTTCTTCTTCTTTTTCTTTTCTTCTTCTTCTTCTTTTCTTCTTCAATAATGAGAGTAACTCGGACAGAAATATAGGAAGAATTTATAGGTTGTAGGATCGTAAAGTGAGGAAAGTTTGGCAGCGTTGCTGATTAGTTATATTATATTCTTGGGGGGAATTTTCTAAACACCAATTCTTAAGTACAGTTATTTATTAGTAAACTGAATTTACGTTACTAGACAATAAGTCTCGGACAACAAACCTGAAATGGATACACTTCCCACCGTAAGCAACTCACCCTATGGATTGCTCTGACAATGACTCAGGTGTGACCTGAAGGAGGCCCAGCGGCTGGGGGATGTCTGCAGGTGTTGCTGGACTCTGTCTCCTGTGGAAGACTCTGCTAGCTGGGAACTCGGTGCTGGGGAGGGAAGTCTCCCTCCCGACCTCGACTAGTGACGAACGTGACTCTGTCTTCCTCTGAGTACTTTATCTCTCTGTCTGTATGGGAAGGAGCTGTCGGCCCCTTATATTGGAGGTCACAGGCCGACAGATGACGTCATTAATTAACACTAATCTGGGTGTGTTTTGACAGCTGTGTTTGCCCAGGTGCGTGGTGCAGACTGAAGGGTAATTTCTTGAGTTAACACTGTCGTCATGATCACGTGGTGGTGAGACTCTGGTTGCCTTACTGATCATGACCTCCTTTGGGCCAGGGTTTAATCTGACCTCAGTTAATGTAGGGTGTGCCAACTTGTACACCTGTGAATCCGGTTCTGCTCTATGTGTTGTTCTTCCCTGGGCTGTAAGTTATGGTCTGATAAACAATCATTACAATTTGTTTTTGTCTTGTTTTTCGTCTTTTGTTGGTTTTGTTTTCTCTTTGGAGTTGTGGTGATGTTTCTTCTTCTTTCGTTCTTTCTTTCTTTCAGCTTTACTCATAATCCTCCTGTTCTTTTGTTCTTAAGCTAATATGTATGTTCCCTTTCCCGTTTGTCTCGTTACATAGAGTGTGTGTGTGTGTGTGTGTGTGTGTGTGTGTGTGTGTGTGTGTGTGTGTATCTAAGACTATCTAGCCTTAATAGGAAGAAGAGTGAATGTGTTACTATGCCTTACTGTTAGGTATTGATTTAAACTAGCTGGAAAAATAGAATCACTAGGATTATTATATTAATTCACTTTTAATACCAAACTAATCCATCTCTTCCACACATCCATTTACTTTTATTATATATTTTTTCTATTATTTTCACCCATTTTTTTACTGTTTAAACACATCCAAAAGAAGTATCTTCACGGTGGGGATCGATCAATGTCAGAATGAGAACACTATGACCCCCTGTTGTCTCGGTAGGGTTGTCAAAAACCTTCGTCCATTGTATCATATTGTTTAATCCAAATATTTTCAGATACTTTTTTATGATTTTATTTTCGTAGTGTATGATTGTTTTACACCTGTCCATCCGTGTGTTGGTTTATTGTGATTAAGTAAACAAAGGTGTTGAGTGTAGAGCTGTAAAGGTTTTTATTTATTGTAAAGTCACTGTGAGGTTTCTAGTTTTTGTTATCTATACGGTGTCTTGTCTGAATGTGTGCGATGATTTAACGAGACATTTATTCCTCTCTCTCTCTCTCTCTCTCTCTCTCTCTCTCTCTCTCTCTCTCTCTCTCTCTCTCTCTCTCTCTCTCTCTCTCTCAGCACCCATTTGCTTGATGCTGTCTTTATCTTCCTCCCTCTATTGCCCTCTTCCACACACCTCATTTACTCTCCCTGGCCTCATAACCCTCACTTTACCCGTCTCATATAATTCATGCCCTCTTCCTCCTCCTCCTTCTCCGTGTCCCGCTGGGGGAGATAGAGGGACACGCACTCAGTGGCCCCTGGACACGGGGACATGGCTCGTTTAAAGGAATTACGTGTGTGAGTGTGTGTGTGTGTGTGTGTGTGTGTGTGTGTGTGTGTGTGTACCTTCAGCCTACCTGCATGTTTTTTATTCCTGCCTGACTATCTACCGTCTCTACCTCCTCCTACCTTCTCTACCTTCCTCCTACCTCTCTACCTTCCTCCTACCTCTCTACCTTCCTCCTACCTCTCTACCTTCCTCCTACCTCTCTACCTTCCTGACCATCTACCATTCTACCTTCATCTTTACCTCTCCTTCTACCTGCCTGATAATATACCTTCATTTAAGCCTGTTGAGAGCCTGTCTGCCACTGCCACCAGACGGACCTAACACACTCGCTTATGTATTCCAGTCATCTTCGTCACCTCATGTTTTTGTCTCGTCCTTAAAGAGAGTGTCGAGGTCCTGTGAGAGTCTGATGGCGTGACGTCACAGGAGGCTTAGGTGGCCTTGTGGTGTGTCGGTGTAATGGGCGTGACGTCACAGATGCCTCAGGATGGCTCGTGTTGTGGTGCGTCGGTGTTAATGGCTCTCAAAACACACACACACACACACACACACACACACACACACACACACACACACGAGAGATAATTGGCTCCCAACTTTTATCCTCCGAGTGATCACATCAACGAGATGTGTCGGTGATTCTGCTTTCAACCAATTAAAATCTCGCATTATGTTAATACCCAATTGAGTGTGGGTGTTGTGTCTTTAATCTTCACTCACAGACTAATTAAAGAATAAGACTCGTGTTGATAAGGATAATGCCTTCCTAGTTAAATAAATATATATGTACGTGTTAGTCATGTTTACGACCCTGATGTTAAGTTAAATTGTGTTTTTAACTTCGTGTTGTAGTATTGATAGAATTTAATGTGTGTTAGCTTGTTAATTCATCTTGTGGGAAGATTTTATTAACTCGGGTGTTGTTAAAATATTAAGTTAAAATATTAAGTGGATTTGCTTGAACCTTGTTAATTTAGGTGTGATGTAAATCAACTCTAAATGTTAATTGCCTTTAATGACCTGTTAATGTGATGTGATTAACCTACCTGGTGAGTATAATAACCTGATTATATACCTGGTATACCTGGCTAAACAAGGGAAGAGAAGTAATTAACAGGTGTGGGTTGAGGGAGTAGGATGTTTGCTGTCGTGGTTGGAGCAGGAGAGGTCTAATATTATACGCATTTTTCATTAACATTTACGCACAAAAAAAATGCGTAAAAATTTGTTGAAATTTAGTCAATGGGTAGGACTTACTTTTATACGCCAATGAGAGCTAGGGACTTAATTTTATACGCCAATGAGAACTAGGGACTTACTTTTATACGCCAATGAGAACTAGGGACTTACTTTTATACGCCAATGAGAACTAGGGACTTACTTTTATACGCCAATGAGAACTAGGGACTTACTTTTATACGCCAATGAGAACTAGGGACTTACTTTTATACGCCAATGAGAACTAGGGACTTACTTTTATACGCCAATGAGAACTAGGGACTTACTTTTATACGCCAATGAGAACTAGGGACTTACTTTTATACGCCAATGAGAACTGGGGACTTACTTTTATACGCCAATGAGAACTAGGGACTTACTTTTATACGCCAATGAGAACTAGGGACTTACTTTTATACGCCAATGAGAACTAGGGACTTACTTTTATACGCCAATGAGAACTATTCTTGAGCTTAGGATTATATTAGTGTCAATATTACAGAATTCGGTAGTTCCCCCTACCTACCTCTCCAGCAGGATACAGACGTCAGGGAGACTGTATTAAATCTCTCTCTCTCCTCATGACAACACAAACCCAAATAAAATAGTTCCACCCCAAATCTCACCCCCTACCAGGACAGAAGGTGTTGTGAGGTATCTGGCAACACTGTCTGCTCGGCCTCTCCCTTCCCTTCCCTTCCCTCACGCCCTTAGAAATTATCTGCTGATGGGGCACTGGTCAGGAAACGGTCGTGTATAGCAAAAGGTTCTTAGCCTAGAGACCACTTCCTCCTTCCTCCTCCCACCCCCTTCCCTCTCAGTCTGTTTCCAGTAGGTCCCTCAGGGTGGTCGTTCAGTAGTCGCTTCCTTCTCCTACCACTTTCTGATTCGTCCGTTGTTGATGTTGTTGTTGTTGTGGTGTTTTTATACAGAATAATCTTGTTTTTTTTGTTTTTGTTTTCTTATTCATCTTTCACTTTCTCAATCGATTACTTTATTTATTTATTTATTTATTTACATTCATTTTATTTATTTATTACGGGTTATTTTTCTAGATTTTCTTTCACTATTGAACTGTTTCCATAATCAGATCACCTAAAGTTTAGTCCCCCCGGGTTATTTCACCTTACGATTAATTTAACATTGATACAAAACCCAAGTTAAACCTAACCTATGTTAATTTAACCTAAACCTAACTTAACCTAACAGACAGGAGACAGACAAGAACATACATTAAAACAAACACAGACACGAGACACAGATAAACACACAAACACAGACAAACAAACACAAAAGACACAGACAGACAAACAAACACAACAAACAAAGAAATGTACACACACACACACACACACATGCACGACACACAAACACGACACACAAACACGACACACACACACACACACAACACATGCATCGACACAATAAATATCAATGACACACAAAACACGACAATAATAATAATAATGACAACAATAATACACGACACACACACACACACACACACACTTACACACACACACACACATGCACGACACACAAAACACGACGCACACACACACACACACACACACACACACACACACACACACGACAATACTAATAACGACAATAATACACACACGATACATACACACACGACACATACATACACACACACACACACACACACACACACACACACACACACACACACACACACGACACAACAGCTATTATTTTGTCACCTTTCACTACTTTTTGGCATAATGTACATAACCAGTAGTGAACACCTAACCTAACCTAACCTAACCTAACCTAACCAACACGAAAAACGAGAGAACATTCGATAACATCCAGAAAAAAAATAAATAAAGATAGATTCAGTAGAAGGTATAATAAAGAAGGTAAATACAGGTAGAGAGATAACGGGGAGAAGGTAAACACGAGTAAAGAGATGAATGAGAAAGGTGAAGAGATAAAACTTGACGATAAAAGTCAAAGTGATAAGACAGGAGTGAGAGAGAGAGAGAGAGAGAGAGAGAGAGAGAGAGAGAGAGAGAGAGTTTATAATAATGTAATAGAGGTTGATGGTCTTAGGCTCTAAAGTAGGATGATAGAGGCTGTCTACCAATCACCGAATAGTACGTCACAGTAGTAGCCTCTATCAACCAATCACCGTATATTACGTCATAGTAGTAGCCTCTATCAACCAATCACCGTATATTACGTCATAGTAGTAGCTCTATCAACCAATTACCGTATATTACGTCATAGTAGTAGCCTCTATCAACCAATTACCGTATATTACGTCATAGTAGTAGCCTCTATCAACCAATCACCGTATATTACGTCATAGTAGTAGCCTCTATCAACCATTTACCGTATATTACGTCATAGTAGTAGCCTCTATCAACCATTTACCGTATATTACGTCATAGTAGTAGCCTCTATCAACCATTTACCGTATATTACGTCATAGTAGTAGCCTCTATCAACCAATCACCGTATATTACGTCATAGTAGTAGCCTCTATCAACCATTTACCGTATATTACGTCATAGTAGTAGCCTCTATCAACCAATCACCGTATATTACGTCATAGTAGTAGCCTCTATCAACCAATCACCGTATATTACGTCAGAGTAGGAGGCAGCTTCAACCAATTAGCGTGCTTTATCCTCCTCCTCAGGTACCAGCCATCACTGCCTCAACAACAGCGTCCCATAATAATTCCCTCATTATCATCCAAACAAACATTACTTTCAAGCTAAACATTTTGGGATGTGAGTGAATCATTCTGGAGAGTTTAAGATTAACGTCAGTATCCCATAGAGGTTTATTGAAGGTTTTATTTCGTTGATTAATGTTCACTATGTGCGTTTTTATCGTTCAGGGGAGGTTAAGGAGGCATTGGTTGTCGGTAATCGGCTCGTGTCTCGGGGATAAAGATTATTATTCCTGTTGAGTTTTGATTAGTGCCTTTATACCCGTTAATCAGCTTGGTTTATCCGTTAATCAGCTTGGTTTATCCGTTAATCAGCTTGGTTTATCCGTTAATCAGCTTGGTTTATCGGTTAATCAGCTTGGTTTATCCGTTAATAAGCTTGATTTATCCGTTAATCAGCTTGGTTTATCCGTTAATCAGCTTGGTTTATCGGTTAATCAGCTTGGTTTATCCGTTAATCAGCTTGGTTTATCCGTTAATCAGCTTGGTTTATCCGTTAATCAGCTTGGTTTATCGGTTAATCAGCTTGGTTTATCCGTTAATAAGCTTGGTTTATCCATTAATCAGCTTGGTTTATCGGTTAATCAGCTTGGTTTATCGGTTAATCAGCTTGGTTTATCGGTTAATCAGCTTGGTTTATCCGTTAATTAGCTTGGTTTATCCGTTAATCAATCAGCTTGGTTTATCCATTAATCAGCTTAGTTTATCCTTTAATCAATCAGCTTTATTTATCCGTTAATCAATAAGCTTGGTTTATCCGTTAATCAGCTTGGTTAGGTTAGGTTTGATTAAGTTGGGTGGGGCTTGGTTGGACTATTTTATGGTTGGGTTGTATTAGGTTAGGTTAGGTTAGGTTAGGCTAGGCTAGGCTAGGTTAGGTTAGGTTAGGCTAGGCTAGGCTAGGTTAGGTTAGGTTACCCCCTCCTACCCCTGTCCAACCCCCTTCTCAAACCCCTTTCCTACCCCTTTAACCCCCTAGTTCCTCTGCTACCCCTTCCTACCCTCCTCCCTTACCCCTCTCCTGCTCCCCCCACACTGTTCTAAACCATGTCTAATAAACAAAGAAAAAAATATGAAAAAATACAAGAATGTTTTATATCCTTTAGCAAGTTTTTATTTATTTATTTTTTTTACCATTGGAGAAAAAAACACTTTGTCTCCAGGTAATTTTATTTATATTTTTGTTTTTTTATTATTTTTATTTATTTTTATCTATTTTTACTTTTGGAGAAGAAGGAAAATTGACACCCTGTTATTTTATTTTTTATTTTGTGTATTTTATTTTATTTTATTTTTTATTTTTTATTTATTTTTTTATTTTTTTATTTTTTTAGAAGAAGAAAATTGACACCCAGTTATTTTTATTTTTTGTTTTGTATTTTATTTATTTTATTTTTTATTTTTATTTATTTATTTATTTATTTTTTTTTTTAGAAGAAGAAAATTGACACCCAGTTATTTTTATTTTTGTTTCGGTTCCAAAAGTTTATAATTATGACGTGTCTCGCCGTGTTATGGAGTCGATCACAGAACTGACTAATATCTGGTGATGGTAGTTTAGACCCATCACATGACCCTTTATAAACTATGTTGGGGGAGGGAGGAACTCAGGTGAATATCTTTTGATCTAATACAACGTTTTTTCTTGTCATCTTGGCGAATCATCTGCCTGAACGTTTTATGATGTGAAACGTTTTCACTTAGTGAAGTTTGTAGATAACAGTAAACGTGTCTAACCAGTCTTGTAGGTTCATATTACTGTCTATGCACTGTGCCTACATTACCTATACCTTCCGCCCAATTATACACCTACCACCCATCCCACCCAACACCCATCCCACCCACCACCCACCCTCCCCACCACCCACAAAGGCGGCCGCGGGTGACTGGCCGACCATTGTCAAGAGTGTCTGATCATCGCCCCCTCGTGCCATCCATTTAGCCTCCTCCACCCCAGCTCCTCCTCCACCCCAGCCCCTCCACCCCCTCCCCTCCACCCCAGCTCCTCCTCCACCCCAGCTCCTCCCTCCACCCCAGCTCCTCCTCCACCCCACCTCCTCCTCCACCCCACTACCTCTTTCATACAGTATTTCAAACCGATGGTAAGTTTATATTAATACATATCACTTGGTTTATAATTTATATAATCGGATTTGTAAACTTTTTATTTTATTTTTTTATACGAGCGGATTTTGTTGATATTAAATAACTGTTCTCGTTTTTTGTGTCTGTCTGTCTGTCTGTCTTAGTACTTCTCTCTCTCTCTCTCTCAAACAAACAGGGTTAGGGGTAATCTAGGGCCAAATCTGTTGATCGGGAAAGGGCGGGGGCGGGCATGGAGGAGGAGGCGGCGGCGGCGGCGGCGGCGGCGGCGGCGGCACAAGTCTAGGCCAACCGCAGTGAGCTCCCTAAGTCAATGTTGCCAGACACCCTTGAACACACACACACACACACACACACTCACACACCCTTTACCCTTGGGAATGTAACACACATACATCCCAGATTTATTTTATTTAAATTTTTTTTTCAATATCTCAAAAATAATCCAAAAAAATGTGGGATCATATATTTAAAAAAAGTTAATTGGTAAGAATATTGGGAAATTGAGGAAGAAAGCACTTGATTTTTTTTTACTTTTTTCCATTTTTTTTCTTAGGGGGAGGGGGCAAGATCCCAAAAAATAAAAAAGTTTTGGAATATATATTTAAAAGGCAATTGAAAAGAATAATGAGAATGATGGGAAATATACTGATTATTATTTTTTTTTTTTTTTTTTTCATGTCTTCAATATCTGTTTTGGTAGTGAGGAAATGAAGAGTGACGGGGATTGGGGTTGTTCAGGCCTGTGCAATTTAGTCTGTGTTGGTTGATCTGTTTTAACCCTTAGATCACCAGGAGAAGAAGGGGACGCTGAATTGTGTCTTGGAGGAGGAGGAGGAGGAGGAGGAGGAAAAGGGAGAGGAATAGGGAGGGAAGAAGGGGAAGGAGGAGGGAAATGCGTAGAAAGAGGAGGGGAAGAACAGAGAGGATGAGGAAATGCGGAGGAAGAGGAAGGAAATTAAGAGGAGGAGGAAAGAGATGAAGAGAAGGAGGAAATGGAGAGGAGAAGAAGAAAGAGGAGGAAGAAGACCACTTGAAGTTACCATCTACTCTCCTTTATCTTCCTTCTCCCCGTCTTCCTCCTCCTCCTCTTCCTTCTCTTCTTCCTCCTCCTCCTCCTGATAACCAAGGTATCTTATTATACCTCCGCATTTATCTGTTCTCTCTTATTCTCTCTCTTACGTTTCTCCTATTATTCATTCGTCTTTCTTGTCTCTTTTCGTTTATTTCACATAACTGGTATTATCTTTATTTTATTATTATTATTATTATTATTATTATTATTATTATTATTATTATTATTATTATTATTATTATTGTTGTTGTTTTTCGTTTTCCTTTTCACTTGTTCTTTTTACTCTTTGTTTAATTTTAATCTTGTTTATGTTTCCTCCTTCCTTCCTTTCTTGTTTCTTTCTTTCCTTCTTCCAGTCTTTCTGTGTCTCCTTCCCTCTTGTCCTCCTTCCTTTCTTCTTCTCGTCCTCCTTCCTTACTTCCTTCCTTCTTCCTTTCCTCCCCCTCCCTTTTTCCTCCTCTCCTCCTGCCTTCGTTTCTCCCTCCCCTTTTCCTCCTCTCCTCCTGCCTTCCTTCCTCCTCCCTCTTCCTTTCCTCTTTAACTCTTTTCTCATCTTCCTCTTCCTTCCTTCCTTCCCTTTGCCGTCCTCCATCCCTCCTTCCTTCTCCCTCATCTCCCTCTTCCTTTGTTCTTCACATCTCACTTCCTTCCTTCCTTCTTCCCTTCCTCATCATCTCCCTCTTCCATTCCTTCCTTCCTTCCTTCCTTCCTTCCTTCCTTCCTTCCCTCCTTCCTTCCTTCTCACCTCCACTACTCAGGTTCCAATCGTGTAAGGCCTCAGGTTGATGGATGAAGCGTCAAACTCTGCTGTGATGATGTGGCTCTCTGTTGATGGCTCTCCTCCTGTTGATGGCTATCTTCCCCCTTGTTGGTGGCTCTCTTCCTCCTGTTGGTGGCCCTCCTCCCCCTGTTGGTGGCCCTCCTCCCCTGTTGGTGGCTCTCCTCCCCTGTTAATGGCTCTCCTCCCCTGTTGGTGGCCCTCCTCCCCCTCCTCCCCTGTTGGTGGCTCTCCTCCCCCTGTTAATGGCTCTCTCCCTGTTGGTCCCTCCCCCTGGCCTCCTCCCCTGTTGGTGGCTCTCTCCCCTGTTAATGGCTCTCCCCCTCCTCCTGTTAATGGCTCTCTCTCCATGTTGATGGCTCTCCTCCCTTGATGGTGGCCCTCCCTCCCCCTGTTGTTGGCTCTTCTCCCTGTTGATGGCTCTCTCTCCTTGTTGATGGCTTTCCTCTCCCTGTTGATGGCCGTCTCCTGTTTGGCTCTTCTCTCCCTGTTGATGGCTCTCCTCTCCTTGTTGATGGCTTTCCTCTCCCTGTTGATGGCTCTCCTCTCCTTGTTGATGGCTCGTCTCGCCCTGTTGATGGCTCGTCTCCCTGTTGATGGCTCTTTCTCTCCTGTTGATGGCTCTCCTCTCCCTGTTGGTGGCTCGTCTCCCCTGTTGATGGCTCTCTCTCTCCTTGTTGATGGCTTCCCTCTCCCTGTTGATGGCTCTTCTCCCCTGTTGGTGGTGATGCTCTTCTCTCCTGTTGATGGCTCTGGCTTGATCTGTCTCCCTGTTGATGGCTCTGTCTCCCCTGTTGATGGTCTCCTGTTGATGGCTCTCTCTCCCTGTTCCTGTCTCCCTGTTGATGGCTCCTCTCTCCTTGTTCTCCCTCTCCTGTTGATGGCTCTTCTCCCCTGTTGGCTCTCCTCCTCTCCCTGTTGATGGCTTCCTCTCCTGTTGATCGTCTCCCCTGTTGAGCTCTCTCCCTGTTGATGGCTCTTCTCCCCTGTTGGTGGCCCTCCCCTGTTGATGGCTCCTGATGGCCTCTCCCTGTTGATGGCTCTTCTCCCCTGTTAATGGCTCTCCTCTCCTTGTTGATGATGGCCTCTCCCTGTTGATGGCCTCTCCCTGTTGGTGCCCTCTCCCCTGTTGATGGCTCTGTTGATGGCCTCGTCTCCCCTGTTGATGGCTCGTCTCTCCCTGTTAATGGTTCTCCTCTCCCTGTTGGTGGCTCTCCTCTCCCTGTTGATGGCTCTCCTCTCCTTGTTGATGGCTCTCCTCCCCTGTTGGTGGCTCTCCTCCCCCTGTTGATGGCTCGTCTCCTCCTGTTGATGGCTCTCCTGCCTCTGTTTATAATTCTTCTCCTGTTGTTACTGTTGCTGGTTTCTGTTATCAGGCAGAGCGTTTAATGGCATGATAATATCTGTCTTCTCTGTCTGTCTGTCTGTCTGTCTGTCAGTTTTTCTGTCTATTTGCATAAAGATAATTTTGAACCAATACATATAATTTGGGTATACAATGTACAGTAAATGGTATGGTTAGGTTAGGGTTGGTTTTGGTTAGGTTAGGTTAGGGTTGGTTTTGGTTAGGTTAGGTTAGGGTTGGTTTTGGTTAGGTTAGGTTAGGTTAGGCAAACCCCAACATCCTTCCTGAACAGTGTTGCCAAGTCCTACCCTCTCTCTTATACCTGTACCATAGTCTGCATGAACGCGCACACATTGGCCAATTAAAAACCTTCCTCACTAAAGCCATTGTGACGGACTAACGTGTACGTGTCACATCCCATCCTGTCCGTTGTGTCCGTTGGTGTGTAGTGGTTGGTCCTTGTAGGGCGTCTTGTGTGTGTGTGTGTGTGTGTGTTGGAGATATAATGATTGTTTGACTTGTAGCTTTTGTACTGTGTCTTAGTATGTGTATTCAACTCTATGTCATCTGGTGTAGAGAGAGAGAGAGAGAGATTTGTGTAGAGGACAAAGAACATCATGGGTGTAGACAGACAGACAGACAGACAGACAGGCAGACAGACAACCTTAGCCTGTACATCTAAATACATCCTCTCACATATAATATTTCTGAATATAATCACCAGAATCTGAATAATTACCTCAATATAACTTGGTGTGGTTTTTCTTACTATTGTTGTATATAAAACTGCCCCCTATCACCCTGTCTGTCTGTCTGTCTGTCTGTCTCCGTCTGTCTCTTGTCTCCTATTACGAACTATTAAAGTAAAGGCTATTATTTAAGCTATTAAAATACTATACTTTATAAAGAAAATATATAATTACCTTTTATTTCGATAATTAATTTTACCTGAGAGCAATTAATATCTCTTAATTGTCAGTGTTTTAATAATTATAATTAATCCGGTGCATTATATTGTGGGATTATAATTGTTAAAATGGTATAATTAATCCGTTAATTTAAATTAAGTGTCATATTTAATCTATCAGGAATTATCGTGTATAATTGTTTCGAGTTTAATATGTGCTAATTACAATAATTAACTTCACAATTGATCTGTATACAATTATATAACACGGTGTTCGTATATAACCAGAGTATAATTAGATAAGGTCATTAGGACGATTGAGTTGTATAACCAAACCAGTGTAGGGAATTAGATTGCATGATTATATATGGTGAATTAAATCGGATTAAATATTCACGCCGTATGAACAATGTATTATAATCCTTTGTATGGGAGATGTATAATTTTGTTACAGTGTATAGATATGTAATTAATGTATGGATAGTTAATTATTTTATACCTATGACTATAGAAAGGTTAAATACTGATTTAACTTTGAGTATATGTATGTATGTATGTATGTATGTATGTATGTATGTATGTATGTATGTATGTATGTAATAGATATTTCTCCATGTTCAAATTATGTAACATGAAAATATAGATGTGGGAGTGAGGTGAGGTGCATTAAGGTACAGAGAGTGCATTAAAGGCCACAGAGGTACATTAAGGTACAGGAGAGATTACATTAAGGTACAGAGGTACATTAAAATTACAGAGTGCATTGAGTACAGAATTTTACATTAAAGGTACTGGAAGTGCATTAGGTACAGAGGGTACATTAGGTAGAGGGTACATTAAGGCCAGAGAATTACTTAAGGTACAGAGTTATTAAAATTACAGAGGTACATTAAGGTACAGAGAATTAAGGTAGAAGGGTATTAGGAATACAGAGTACATTAAGGTATAAGTGTGTACGTAAGGTATAGTGGGGTACATTAAGGTACCAGAGCAGTACATTAAAATTACAAATTTTATTAAGGTACAGTGGAAATTACATTAAAATTACAGAGGGGGTACATTAAGGTACAGAGGGGGTACATTAAGGCACAGAGGGGGTACATTAAGGTACTAAGGGGGTTCATTAAGGTACAGAGGGGGGTACATCAGATGTGTCCCACCAAGTCGTACTAGTAAGGTGGTGGGGGGGAGACGGCCCAGGTATCATCATTACCTGGTGGGAGTACCTGGTGTGACGGGTCGGGTCAGCTGGCCTCCCCCACGGTGACAGAGCATCTGGGGTTTGGTGAGAGGCTACTGTTTTCCTCCTCCTCCTCTTCTTCCTCTTCTTCTTCGTCTTCTTCTTCTTCCTCCTCTTCTTCTTCTTCTTTCCTCTCTTCTTCTTCTTCCTCCTCTTCTTTGTCCTACTCTCCTTCCTTTTTCCGCCTCCTCTTCTAATTATCTTATCCGTCTTCCTCGTCCTCCACTACCTATCCCTCCCTTCCCTTCCTCCTTTCACTCCTCCCCTTCTCTCACCTTTCCCCTTTCTCCTCTGCTCCCCTCTTCCCCCCACACCCCTTCCATCGTCACAAAGAAACACAGGAATGCATTTTTTCTCTCTCTCTCTCTCTCTCTCTCTCTCTCTCTCTCTGTCGTCTGGGGGTTCTAAACACAATAACTAGGACAGACATTTACAGACTTGAACCAAATTTAATCAGTCATATAAAAAAAGATAATAATTTCTATCTTTTTTTGTTATTTTATTATTGGAACTTTTATTTTATTGTTTTGGGTTTTTAAGAAGACTTTAACTATCAGTTTGATGGAGAGATTTTAGCTGGTATTCTTTTTTATGTCTTCTGGACGAGGGACACGACAAGGAACACTAATTAATTTAACTAGGAACCCGTGTTATCAGGTCACGGCTGGACATGTCGTTTGTAAACCCAAGTTGTGTGAAGAGCTGAGTGGTGGTGGTGATTGTTGGGGTGGTCAGTGTGGTGATGGTGATTGTGGTGGTGATGAAGGTCGGGGTGGTCAGTGTGGTGATGGTGGTGAGGGTGATTGTGGTGGTGATTGTTGGGGTGGTCAGTGTGGTGATGGTGGTGAGGGTGATTGTGGTGGTGATGAAGGTCGGGGTGGTCAGTTTGGTGATGGTGGTGAGGGTGATTGTGGTGGTGATGAAGGTCGGGGTGGTCAGTGTGGTGATGGTAATTGTGGTGGTGATGAAGATTGGGGTGAGTGTGGTGGTGGTGGTGGTGGGTAGGGGGGATTGGTCCACCAGGAGACGTGTTTTGTTCCCTCGTCTCTTGAAGTTTTAGTACCCGTCCAGCTGTTGACGTCTTGTACTGTACTGTCCCCTTCATACCCACTACCTCCTCCTCCTCCTCCTCTTCCCCCTTCCCACCTTTCCCTTACTCTCCCACCCCTAACCCACATCTCACAACCTTTCCCCTTCTCACCTCTTTCCTTCCTCCTCCCCACCCACAACCTTGTCCCCTCTCCCACCCTCCATTCTCCCCATACCTACTATCACCTCCTTCTCTCCCCTTCTCCCCAATTAACCTCCCCTACTCCCTAGCTGTCAGTAAGGGACGTTGTGTACACGGTGACAAGCGTATTAACGTGTCTGGTGGCAGCCCTTACCGGATTCCTACACCATCACCACATCTACAGTACCGTCTCTTTTGTCCGGCTCAAGACGCTACTCCCCCCCTCCCCCCCTCCCCCCCCCACACCCGACCCGTTTTTACGTGCGTACTCTGAGGATCCGGCTTATCTCGGCTTATTATTTTTCATCCCCGGCTTAGTTTCAAAACGTTTTTACTGGAGGTGTCATATTCCAAGCTGGTGGGTACAATTGGAGTGTACTCTTGTTTACATTGGGGCATTGTTATTGTGATTCATGGCTGTTATTCATCGTTAAGTGACACACACACACACACACACACGCACACTAACGAGAGAGAGAGAGAGAGAGAGAGAGAGTATAATCCAGGAATTTCACCTGCAGGTCGGCTATCAAGGTGATTTAGTAAGTGTTGGCTCATTAATTAAAGCAACATTTGCTTCTCGTTACCACCACACGAACACTGATCACCGCTGCTACCTGTACCCGCCTCAGGTGGTGTTGTCGTTGATATGATCTGTTTGGTGCTTGTACGAGAGGGGGGTTTGTTAAATGTGGGAAGGGGTTGTGTGTTATAGGAGGGTTGTGAGTTATGGGAGAGGGGTTGTGGAGTTATGGGAGAGAGGGTTGTGAGATATGGGAGAGGGGTTGTGAGTTATGGGAGAGGGGTTGTGGGTTATGGGAGAGGGGTTGTGAGATATGGGAGAGGGGTTGTGAGTTATGGGAGGGGGGTTGTGGGTTATGGGAGAGGGGTTGTGAGATATGGGTCCTGTACTGATCACCTATGCAGACTCCTTGTGTACAGATGACTTAACCCCCATGAGAATGATGACTTGACCTCTTGAGAATGATGATTTGAACTCTTGAGAATGATGACTTAACCCCTTGAGAATGATGACTTGACCTCTTGAGAATGATGATTTGAACTCTTGAGAATGATGGCTTGACCTCTTGAGAATGATGATTTGACCTTTTGAGAATGATCACTTGACCTCTTGAGAATGATTACTTGACCTCTTGAGAATGTTGACTTAACCCCTATGAGAATGATGATTTGACCTCTTGAGAATGATGACTTAACCCCCTTGAGAATGATGACTTGACCTCTTGAGAATGATGATTTGAACTCTTGAGAATGATGGCTTGACCTCTTGAGAATGATTACTTGACCTCTTGAGAACGATGACTTAACCTCTTGAGAATGTTGACTTGACCTCTTGAGAACGATGACTTAACCTCTTGAGAATATTGACTTAACCCCTTTAGTACGATGACTTAACCCCTTTAGTATGGTGCTCTGAGGTATACAAGGTGGGAGACCAAATGCACTCCAACTTAGCCTAATTTTGAGAACTGGAGCCATGATGATTAGGGCCCAGTGAGTTTACGGGTCCCAGTAAGGTTAAGGGGCCCCAGTAAGGTTAAGGGACCCAGTAAGGTTAAGGGTCCCCAGTAAGGTTAAGGGGCCCCAGTAAGGTTAAGGGGCCCAGTGAGGTTACGGGTCCCAGTAAGGTTAAGGGGCCCAGTAAGGTTAAGGGACCCAGTAAGGTTAAGGGGCCCAGTAAGGTGAGGGGACCCGGTAAGGTTAAGGGACCCAGTAAGGTTAAGGGACCCAGTAAGGTTAAGGGGCCCAGTAAGGTTAAGGGCCCCGGTAGGTTAAGCATTAAGGTGAGGGACAGTAGGTTAAGGGGCCCAGTAAGGTGAGGGGACCCGGTAAGGTTAAGGGGCCCAGTAAGGTTAAGGGGCCCCAGTAAGGTTAAGGAGCCCCAGTAAGGTTAAGGGGCCCCAGTAAGGTTAAGGGACCCAGTAAGGTTAGGACCCACTAGCCACGTAAGTAACAAGGTATTACTGAGAGAAGAGAAAATTTACTACGTGAGAGGAAGAACTAGGTTGGCTTAACACACTGCATTTATCACCCTCCAGCCAATAGTTTTTGACCTCATAAATATTTCAACAATGACTCAATAATTATTTTTTTTAACATAGGAAATTTAAATATACATAGACACACATACTGTTTATATATACATACATACTGTTTATATATATATACACACACATACATACTGCTTAGTTACACACACTAGCATTTATATACACACGTACACACACACATATATACAAGAATTCAGGTATATAATCTATTCAGTCATATTATAAATTCTTTTAAAATATGTGACATAAATTATGATTATAAATATTCAATGAGCTGAGATTACTTGTCGGCTGAGCTAATGTGAAGGATTAAAGGCTGTAACTATAGCCTCCTGATGGTGATATACTGACGGAGGCTGAGGTAAGAATGTAGTAACAGCTTTCGTCAGGAGCAAATGTTAGTGTACAATATAACAGGGCAGCCACGATAACTTTACTGGGGTGTGTTTAGGGAGAAATAGTGGACACGTAGTTGGTGTTTGGGTACAGTGAGAGAGAGAGAGAGAGAGAGGAGAAGAGAGAGAGTGTGTGGGGAGGAGGGAGGAAGAGAGTGTGTGGGAGAGGAGGAGAAGAGAGGTGGGGAGGGAGGAAGAGAGAGTGTGTGGGGAGGGAGGAAGAGAGGTGTGTGTGTCAGGGAGGGGAGGGAGAAGAGAGGAAGTGTGTGGGGAGGGGAGGGAGGGAGGAAGAGGGGTGTGTGGGGGAGGGAGGAAGGAGAGAGTGTGTGGGGAGGGAGGAAGAGAGAGAGTGTGTGGGGAGGGGGAGGAAGAGGGGGGAGTGTGTGGGGGGAGGGGAGGAAGAGAGGGAGGTGTGTGGGGAGGGAGGAAGAGGTGTGTGGGAGGGAGGAAGAGGGGGTGTGTGGGAGGGAGGAAGAGAGTGTGTGGGGAGGAGAGAGAGTGTGTGAGGAGGGAGGAAGAGTGTGTGGGGAGGAGGAAGGAAGAGAGAGTGTGGGGAGGGAGGGAGGGAGAGGAAGTGTGTGGGAGGGGGAGGAAGAGAGGGGTGTGTGGGGAGGGAGGGAAGAGAGAGTGTGGGGAGGGGAAAGAAGAGAGTGTGTGGGGGAGGAGGGAAGAGGAGTGTGTGGGGAGGGAGGAAGAGTGTGTGGGGAGGGAGGAAGAGAGAGGGGAGGGAGGGGAAGGAGGGTGTGGGGGGAGGAAGGGAGGTGTGTGGGGAGGGAGGGGGGTGTGGGGAGGGGGAGGGAAGAGTGTGTGGGGAGGAGGAAGAGAGAGGGGGGAGGGGAGAAGAGAGGAGGTGTGTGGGGAGGGGAGGAAGAGAGTGTAGGGAGGGAGGAAGAGAGGTGGGGGAGGGAGAAGAGAGAGGTGGGGAGGGGAGGAAGAGAGAGGGGGGGAGGGAGGAAGAGAGAGGTGGGGAGAGAGAAAGGGGGAAAGTGTGTGGGGGAAGAGAGAGAGAGAGAGAGGAGAGAGAGTGTTGCGGTACATGCTCTCTCCTCGTGTGTGCTTGTGGATAGTTTATCTGCACCTCCTCCCTCCCTCCCTCCTCCCTCCCTCTCTCCTCCTCCTCCTCCTCCTCCTTCCTTCCTTCCTTCCTCCTCCTCCTCCTCCTCCTCCCCTCCTTCCTTCCCTTCCTTCCTTCCTCCTCCCTCCCTCCCCTCCCTCCTCCCTCCCTCCTCCCTCCCCTCCTCTCCTCCCTCCCTCCCTCCCTCCCCCTCCCTCCCTCCCTTCCTTCCTTCCTTCCTTCCTTCCCTCCCTCCCTCCTCCCTCCTCCCTCCCTCCTCCTCCCTCCCCCTCCCTCCCTCCCTCTCTCTCCCTCCTCTCCCTCCCTCCCTCCCTCCTCCCCTCCCCTTCCTTCCTTCCTTCCTTCCTTCCTTCCTTTGTGTGTGTCTGTCTCCATCCTTACATTCTGTCTTTCTTCCTCATATCTCTTCTTCTCCATTTCAAATACCTTTATCAGCTCATTGCATTTAATACTTCACTTTCTTCGTCCTGGTCACCCACCCACCCATCCCCCTCCCTCCTCCTCCTCCGTGTGTGTGTGTGTGTGTGTGTGTGTCGTATCCGTTGGTTCTTTAGCCCATAAAACCCCTTAAAAACACTGGTCAATCTGTCTCATCCTGGTTTCAATGGTAGCCGATTAGCTGACTCGTGTTTACATCGCTTACTCCACGATGCATCACTTGTCACCACTTGGGGGGGGGTTTCATTTTATATATTTCTCGTAAAAGGTAGGATGATCGACATGGGTTCTGATCAGCTGATTTTTATTTACATCGCTTATTCTCCGAGGACACCCACCCCCACCATCTGTAACCACCATCTCTTACCTCATTGGCTCTTCGTATTTGATATTCATTTTTCATCGAAACTTGGGTCACTTGAAGAGTATAAGCAATTAACCTTGTGTGACCTCTCTCGTGTTGGCTATAGTGAACGCGGCCGGTCCTCTGTATTGAGTTTAATTTTGATGAACACTGATAAGACTTTT
The DNA here is from genome assembly GCF_018991925.1 of Homarus americanus. Lineage (NCBI taxonomy): Eukaryota > Metazoa > Arthropoda > Malacostraca > Decapoda > Nephropidae > Homarus > Homarus americanus. The sequence continues at coordinate 204,267 of NW_024752905.1, read as the reverse complement.
CGTTTCAGGTTTATAAAATTACAAGAGTATTATTTAATGTTTTGGTATTTTCTTATCTGTAATGATTCTCTTGAAAACCTGAGGTGATATGATTAGATTTAGAATTGGTAACGGGGAAGTGGTGAGCAAGATTGGGTGTTAACGGGGAAGTGGTGAGCAAGATTAAGAACGAAGTGTTGAGCAAGATTGGGTGTTAACGAGAAGTGGTGAGCAAGATTGGGTGTTAACGGGGAAGTGGTGAGCAAGATTGGGTGTTAACGGGGAAGTGGTGAGCAAGATTGGGTGTTAACGGGGAGTTGGTGAGCAAGATTGGGTGTTAACGGGGAGTTGGTGAGCAAGATTGGGTGTTAACGGGGAAGTGGTGAGCAAGATTGGGTGTTAACGGAGAAATGGTGAGCAAGATTGGGTGTTAACGGGGAAATGGTGAGCAAGATTGGGTGTTAACGGGGAAGTGGTGAGCAAGATTGGGTGTTAACGGGGAGTTGGTGAGCAAGATTGGGTGTTAACGGGGAAGTGGTGAGCAAGATTGGGTGTTAACGGGGGTTGGTGAGCAAGATTTGTTAACAGGGAAGTTGGTGAGCAAGATTGGGTGTTAACGGGAAGTGGTGAGCAAGATTGGGTGTTAACGGGGAAGTGGTGAGCAAGATTGGGTGTTAACGGGGAGTTGGTGAGCAAGATTGGGTGTTAACGGGGAAGTGGTGAGCAAGATTGGGTGTTAACGGGGAGTTGGTGAGCAAGATTGGGTACAAGAGAGAGTAATGAAAAAACAAAAATTGGTACAAGATTGATATTGTGGAGTAAGATTATGTCCAAGAAGTAGAGAAGGATTACTATAGTAGGGAAGAAAGATTAACAGAAGAGAGAAAGACTACCCAAGTGGTATAGTGGGAGAAGTATTACCCCGAGCATCTGGTGAGTGGAGAAAGATTAGATGGGATGTGCGTGGAGAAAGATTAGTTTGGGGTGTGAGTGGAGCAAGATTGGTTGATTATAACAGGTGGACCAAGAACTCATTAACCTGCACATTGACCAAAATATATACATAGACTCTAATAAGTAACTCAGTAACAAGTAACTTTCTAGTCGATATCTTTAGCTTGTGTTCCTGCGTTCCGTAAATTGTTCCTCTTGTAAACTTTTCCTTGATGACCCTTTGTCTGTGTTGTGTGTAGTGAAGATGTTAATTGTTGTTATTTTGTTATTGTCTTATCACTATCTTCCCCCCTTTATCTATTTCCTCGTTCCATTAACTACCTGCTTTCTTTTCACTCTTTCATTTATCCTCTCTCTCTCTCTCTCTCTCTCTCTCTCTCTCTCTCTCTCTCTCTCTCCTTTATATATTTCCTTATTTTTATCCCTTCCTCTTTCACTACTCTCAACTGTATCATTCTCGCCTTCTTCCTCTTTTTCCTCCTCCTTCTCCTCTCTCTCTCTCTTTCCCTTCTTCCTCCCCTCCCTCATTCTTCCTCATCCCTCTTCCTCCCCCCATCCCCTCCCTCATTCTCCTCCTCCTCCTCATTTCTCCTCCTCTCATTCTTCCTCTTTCTCCTCCTTCCCCCACATTTTTCCTCCCCCCTCCCCCTCATTTTTTTTTCAACCTCCTCCCCCTTCTCCTCCCCTTCATCCATCTTCCTCATTGCTCCTCCTCCACTTTCCCCCTCCTCCTCCTCCTCCCCTTCCCCTCCCCTCCTCCCCTCCTTCGCCTTCAGTAAACTCTGGCTTCCCTACACCTCGTCTCAGGTTCGTTGATTATCTTCCGTTGTAAATTACTCCGCCATTTACACTGCTCTACCGTCATTTACCTGCTCTACAAATCATTTCTCTACCGTCATTTTACACTGCTCTACCGTCATTTACACTGCTCTACCTTCATTACACTGCTCTACCTGATTTACTGCTCTACCTTCATTTACACTGCTCTACCTTCATTTACCTGCTCTACCTGATTTACACTGCTCTGCCTTCATTACACTGCTCTACCGTCATTTAGACTGCTCTACCGTCATTTACACTGCTCTACCTTCATTTACACTGCTCTACCTGATTTACACTGCTCTACCTTCATTTACACTGCTCTACCTTCATTTACACTGCTCTACCTGATTTACACTGCTCTACCTTCATTTACACTGCTCTACCTTCATTTACACTGCTCTACCTGACTTACACTGCTCTATAGGATTTGCACTGCTCTATAAGGGTTCCTGTTTTGTAGAGGTTTGAGTTTTAGAGCTGGAAAGTATCAAGAGCTGTACACTTTAATTTTAGAGCTGGATTGATTATTGTATATAGAGCTTTCAATAAACTTTTAGAGCTGACGGTATGATTGTTTGGATATATAGAGCTTTACAACGTGAACTTTATTTTTAGAGCTGGATTTATTATTTTATTTACAGAGCTCTATAGTGTACTCTGTTTAAAAGTTAGAGTTGTTTTATTTTTAATTATAGAGATAGAGAAATTTTTATTTTTTATTTTCTACAGAGCTCCTAGAGTTATTTAGCATTTTGATGTCAAGAACTCTATTGTATTTTACAGCTGGGGTTAGGATAGGTTAGGTTTTGATGGATGGAGCTCTAGAGTAAAAACAATGTAGATAGAGCTATTTTTCTTATCATATATAGAGCTCTAGAACAAGACATTTTAGAGATAGAGTTTTTCTATTATGGTACACGGAGCTCTATAACAATATAGAGATAGAGCTATTTCTGTATGGTACACGGAGCTCTATAACAATAATAGAGATAGAGCTATTTCTATTAGGGTACACCGGAGCTCTATAACAATAATAGAGATAGAGCTATTTCTATTAGGGTACACCGGAGCTCTATAACAATAATAGAGATAGAGCTATTTCTATTATGGTACACGGAGCTCTATAACAATAATAGAGATAGAGCTATTTCTATTAGGGTACACCAGACTCTTAACAAAAATAGAGATAGAGCTATTTCTATTAGGGACACGGGCTCTATAACAATAATAGAGATGAGCTATTTCTATTATAATGGGCTCTAAAACAATGATAGAGATAGAGCTATTAGGTACTGAGCTCTATAACAATGATAGAGTAGAGCTATTTTTTAGTTTACAGACTCTATAACAATAATAGAGATAGAGCTATTCTATTAGGGTACACCGGAGCTCTACAATATACCTTATTTAAGAGCCGGAGTTACTTGTGTTTTCTTCAAGTTGTTTTTGTTCCAGAGTCGAGACATTTTGCACTTGGCACCTGGCTGAGGGCCAAAGCCAGCCTCTCTCTCTCTCTCTCTCTCTCTCTCTCTCTCTCTCTCTCTCTCTCTCTCTCTCCTTCCTTTCCAAAATAATATATAAGTGAAAATATTATCCTGGGGCTCCGGTATTGACTGAATTTGTTAGTAGTGGTGAATTGAAATCACAGGAGGGTTTTGAATGTGTGTGTGTGTGTGTGTGTGTGTGTGTGTGTGTGTCTCGTTAACAGCCTCCAGTACTCACAGACTCTGTAGGTAAAAAAAAGTTTCCCAGGTGTTGGTGTTATTGTTTACAGGTGAGGAGGTATAGGTTGTGTATATCCCTCCACCTCTCCCCTCCACCTTCCATCCTCCACCTCTCCCTCTCCACCCTTCCATCCCTCCCCCTCCAACCCCTCCTCCCCACCGCCCTCCCCTAAAACATAAACAATCGTCTTACACCGAACAAAAACACACGTGGGTTTTTTATGTCCACCAGATGGGGCAAATATTCCCTGGATGAGGTTCCTGTTCGGCCGTTTTGGGAAGTGTGTTTGTAATTGTGATGGTTTGTGGTGGGGCTGATGTGGTGGTGACTGTCTCCTCCTCCCCTCCTCCTCACTCCTCCTTCCTCCTCCCTCCTGCTCCTTCTCCCTCACTGTCCCCTTCCCCCACCCTGCTTCCTCACTCCCTCACTGCTCCTTCCTCCCTCACTGCTTCCCTCCTCCCTCACTGCCCCTTCCCCCTCACTGCTTCCCTCCCTCACCTCACCGGTACTGGAGAGATAAAAAATTACACATGTCTTATCACTGTGGCAGGGAGACGATATAACTGTCTTATAAGGTAGTAGGCAGCCATCAAACAGGGAGGTACTACCGCCTGGGAAGATATTGGAAGCATAATGTGTTGTCCCAGGTTGCTGATCTGATGTTCTGCCTCATTTACACACTATAACAGGGTCTTAATTGTTTCTCTTACTTTCACAACACATTGTCGTTCCTCACTATCTGTTTTATTCATTTTTTTCATTTCTCTATTTATTTATGGAACAGTTTATTCTTTCCCCTCGCCTCCCAGACCCCGATGGTAGTTGTCGAGTAGTAATTTATTCCAAGCTTGTCCTTATGTGGGGGGGGGGGGATAATTATTATTAATTTATTGACTTTATTTAAACGGCAGTTCTTCATTTTGTTAATTGTATTGTAATTATCGTTAATGAATGGAGCTGTAAATTATAAGGGATGATTATATCTCTACGAGTAATTTAGGATAGTAGTCGTTATTTCCTCTGATGACGTCACAACATGTTGACCAATAGGATGGTGATGGTTCATCCGTTTGTGTTTGTCCATTAAATAGTGTAATAGTGGCTATGTATGTATGTATGTATGTATGTATGTATGTATGTATGTATGTATGTATGTATGTATGAATGTATGTATGTATGTATGTATGTATGTATGAATGTATGTATGTATGTATATGCTGATAACCACAAGGAAAAAGAAAACACGAAGTTCCCAAGCGCTTTCGTGTAATTCACATCTTGTGGTTATCAGCATATACCTGGATCACGCGCACCTACAGTGATTTATTTGCGTATGTATGTATGTATGTTTGTCACCTTGACGACCTGTGGTGTAATGGTCAGCATACTCGCCTAGCAAGCGAGCGGACCCAGGTTCGATCCCCGGGCAGGGTGAAACTATGGGCAAGTTTATTTACGCCTCTGTCTACCCAGCAGTAATTGGGAACCTGGATGTTAATCGATTTGCGGATTGTGTTCCGGGGTAATGGTTAGCCAGTGCAGTTGGCGAGTTGTCCGGTCTTCTCGGACTATTCCTTGACACTGGGGCATGCAGCTCGTTAACTCAGGGTGTGGTTGTTGTGTTGGCGACAGCTTCTACACCTTAAACAAATTCACGCCCTTGGACCGGTCATCTTCGAACATGAGGGACAACCATTATATATTATTAATCTATTATATTATGTATGTATGTATGTATGTATGTATGTATGTGTGTATGTATTTTACGTATAACTTAAAAGGATATACGAATTTGTAAGCGTCATTTCTACGTGAATGTTGCCCCCTCCTACAAAGCATCTACCTCTCACTTCTCAGTATATTGTTTTCCTCCTTTCCTCACTCGCTTCTAAAGATTTCTTCCCATTTATTTACCCTCCCTCCCCCTCCCCCCTCCCCTCCTCCCTCCCCCCTCCCTCCTTCCCCCTACCCCCTCCCTACGCCCCCTCCCAGATTCACCTCATATTTTCACCCTAGTTTATATACTCATTGTCTCTACCACCATTGTTATGAGGTCTTTCCCCACCCTTTATATTCTGGGTGTTTGGTCTCTCATTATTTTAGGGTCATTAATGGCTCATTATTCTTACGGTTTAATGTATATTGAATATTTTTTGGGGAGGTATTTTATGCTTGGATGTGTGTGTCCTTGTTATTATGTTCTGTGTTTGTTTGTTGTTGTTTTTGTTATTATTATTATTATTATTAGTATTATTATTATTATTATTATTATTATTATTATTATTATTATTATTATTATTGCTGTTAGTTTTTATTGTTATTATTAATATTATTATTGTTGTTGTTGTTGTTGTTGTTGTTGTTGTTGTGCATCAGCCCCTCTTCAACCTCTGCTAATTTTATCGATGCACAGGTACTGCCGGGAAGCGCTACTAATTAATTTCGTCTCGGTAATTACCTTTTCCTGAGGTATCACGCGGCGAGGCTCACCTGTCGTTACCCGCCATCTTGTTTGTTTACATTTTTCCGCCTTGGGCCGTAGATCCTCGTGTTACGTAAGATTGTATAGAGACTGTGTGTTTATGTATAGCTATATTGGGTCTTAGGTATAGCTGTGTATAGCTTTAACACACATACACACACACCACTTCACAAACACACTCTAAGACATACTAACACACACACACACACACACACACCATCACTCATTCTAAACTTCTTTTTAAAGTTGTGAAATTTACTTAAAGAAAAAAAAGGAAAAAGCCTCACTAACACCTACCGCCACTCTCCCTTCCTGCCATAATTCGTCACTGTAACTAATGATGCCTCGACAATTTAGCTAAGAGAGTTAGTTTATCATACATGTAAACAAGATCCCAAGAGAGGCAGTGTATGTATGTTATGTGGTGTGTATTTTGTCTTATATAGGCAATGGGCACACACACACACACACACACACACACACACACACACACACACACACACACACAGAGTTATGACACTTTAATGACCACCACGCTTGTTATAAGAGGCACTCGTTACACACACACACACACACACTATACGTAAGGGCGAGAATCCTTTATATCTCCTGTGTGTTTTTCGGCTCAGTGGGACGTTTATGATTCACCTAACTTAGACTCGTTTGTTGTACACAGTCTATATGGTTAAAACTGAATTATAAGAAGAGAAAGATTAAGTATGGTTTTATGCTCTCTCTCTCTCTCTCTCTCTCTCTCTCTCTCTCTCTCTCTCTCTCTCTCCTCTCTCTCTCTCTCTCTCTCTCCCTCTCCCTTTCTTTCTTCGTTTCTTCCTCGATTTATCCGTTCCATTCTCTTCCTTTCCTACCTCTTGCTTCCCTTCCTCACTACCATCCTCCTCCCCTTCACTACCGTCTCCTCCTACCCTCTCCCCTCCTCCTCTCCTCCTCTTCCTTCCCCCTCTCCTACTCCTCCCCCTTACCACCTCTTCCCCCTTCACTACCACCTCCTCCTCCCCTTCACTACCACCTCCTACCCTTCACTACCAATTCCTCCCCTTCACCACCTCTTCCCTCCCTTTGCCCACCCCCCCCTTCACTACCACCTTCTACCCCTTCACTACCACTTCCTCCCCTACACAACCATCTCCCTTCCCTCCTCCCCTCCCCCCTCAACACCTCCTCCCTCTCATCTCTTTCCTTCTACTTCCTCCCCCTTCCACCTCCTCTCCCTACCACCTCCTCCCTACCACCTCCTCCTCCCTACCACCTCCTCCACCTCCTGTGTTCCTAAAAACATACATGTGACGCCAAAATAAAGCCCCAGACACGGGAAGAGAAGCATCAATGTGTGGAAGTCGTAAACCAGACCACAACTGAGGTAGCAAACGTGTTCTGGCTAATCGAGACACGGCGAACAACAACAAATCCAAGGCTTTTTATGAGAAACTTTACCACATACAGTCCACCCACACGATTCCTGTCACCTCTCCTCCTGAACCCCAAAGATTAAGACTTCGTGAACCCGTAACAGTACATCGATACATTATTCTATCCATAAATGCTTCGGATTCACGAGTCTGGGGAGGAGATCCGGACCGAACTTTTTATGGGTGACTTTACATTGTTCCGGAGTTTGTTTAGAATCTTACAAAAAGTTCACGGGAGTAAATCTTTAAAAGGAGTGGAGTATTACATTGACGGTGGTGGAGTTTGCTGTTGGAGTGTTGTTTGGATTCTAGTTGTTTGGTGGCTGGTCAAGGCCTGTGAGAGATATAGGTAGAGGAGACAGAGAGAGAGGGGGGGGGGAGAGATACATAGAGAGGAGATAGAGGAGAGAGAGAGAGAGAGAGAGAGAGAGAGAGAGAGAGAGTGTGTGTGTGTTGACCCAGAGGCCGATGTTAAGGAAAATTCGCTCGTGTGTGTGAACAAGAAAAAGTATCTAAAAAGTTTATACTCTCGATATGGAAAGTTTTGGGAGTTTCTACATGAGTCTTCTTATTTAATTTGCAAAGTTTTAAGTAAGACTCCAACACGGTCTTAGGAATTTACTTTTAAAACAACAATCATCTCGTTACCATGGTTACTTTTCTCTCAATAGTTTTAATACTTTATGGGAGTGAAAGCAAAGTATATATATACAAGATTTTACAATGATCTCCTTTCGACAGTTACTTTTCTCAATAGTTTTTATACTTTCTGGATGACTAGCAGTATAGAGGTGTGTGTGTGTGTGTGTGTGTGTGTGTGTGTGTGTGTGTGTGTGTGTGTGTGTGTGTGTGTGTGTGTGATTATTATTATTATTGTTATTAAATTCGGTGTCATTATTTAGTTATTATTATTATTATTATCATTACCATTCTTCAGGTAAAACAGATTCTTGAGGTCGTGGGATCAACGTGCAGGCAAGACACACGTACGATGCTTATACAAGACGTGTTCTCTAAAGACCTCCCACAATTTATTTTATTCGAGGAAGTAAATTTAACGAAGGTCCTCCATGAGACGCCTAAAATGGTGGACTTTACCGAGAGTTTGAGGGAAAAATCTGAGATGTCTTGGCCGGGAGAAGTTTATAATGGTGGTAGTGGCCGGTCAGGGGGATTTGTTTACCAGGTAATTTACTTCTTACGAGGGTTGGGTCATGTGTGGTACGGTGGGTGGGTGGGTGGGTTACTGCTGGTGGGTGGTTGGGGACGGTAGGTGGTGGGGGACGGTGGGTGGGGACGTGTGTTGGTGACTACAGGCAGTACAGTCATAAGAACACAAGAATGGAGGAAACTGCAGCGGGCCTATTGACCCATACTGGGCAGTCCCGTTTACACCCAACCCCTATTGCTCATATAAGCATCCAACCTATGTTTGAAGATATCCAGCGTATTCGAGTTAATGATGATATTTGGTAACTTGTTCCATTCATCCACTACTCTGTTTCCAAACCAGTGTTTACTTATTTCGCGCCTAAATCTAAATTTGTTTAATTTAAAACCATTGTTACGAGTTCGTTCCTGGTTGGATAGTTTGAGTACCTTTGTAATGTCCCCTTTGTTTAGCCCTGACTTCCATTTATACACCTCTATCATGTCGCCCCTCGCTCTACGTCTCTTAAGGGAGTGCAAATTAAGATGCTTTAACGTCTCTGTACTCAAGGTTCCTAATGCCCGGGATTAGTCTTGTCATTCTCCTCTTGAGTCTTTCCAAGGATTCTATATCCATTCTGTAATATGGTGACCAGAACTGAACTGCATAAGCCAGGTGAGGTCTCACAAGCGCAAGATATAATCTTAAGATGACCTCGCTAGTCTTGTAACTAACACTCCTTTGTATGAACCCAAGTACTTTATTAGCCTTGTTACGAGCAAAAACACATTGTTTACTTGGCTTAAGATTCCTACTTATCATTACTCCTAAATCTCTCTCGCAGTCGGATTTCTCATTGGCATCGTTGTTCATCTGGTAACTGGTTTCCCTGTTTACATCTCGTATACTGAGTACTTTACATTTTTCCACATTGAATTTCATCTGCCATTTTTCAGACCATTCGAAAAATTTGTTTAGATCTTCCTGTAGTTTTGCCGAGTCCTCGCCAGATTTAATTACACGTCCTATTTTAGTGTCATCAGCAAATTTACTTATGTTACTGTCTATGCCGATATCTATGTCGTTTATGTATATAATGAATAATAATGGTCCAAGTACTGAGCCTTGGGGAACTCCACTAGTGACGTTGCTCCAATGGGATTTAGTGCCGTTAATGCTCACTCACTGTTTCCTGTCCTGTAACCACGCCCTAATCCATTTTAGAATATTACCTTTAATGCCATGTGCTTCTACCTTTCTTATTAGTCTTTCGTGGGGGACTCTGTCGAGATATACCACATCATAATTGTGCCACTCGTCCACCTATTCGAAAACTGATGAAAAGAATGTTAATAGATTAGTTAGACATGAACGCCCGCTTGTGAAGCCATGCTGGGAATTATTGATCAATTTGTGCTTCTCCAGGTGGTTTTGAATAGAGTTTGAAATAATTGCTTCCAGTAATTTGCCTACAATTGATGTTAGACTGATTGGACGGTAGTTAGAGGATAGTGATCTATCCCCCTTCTTGAAAATCGGTATTACATTCGCTATCCTCCAGGATTCTGGTACTACACCTGTTTTGAAGGACAAGTTAAACAACTTTGCTAAGGGCATACTAAGCTCTTCCTTACATTCCTTTAATACTCTGGCAAATATCTCATCGGGACCAGGTGACTTATTAGGCTTTAGTTTGTCTATTTGCTTACTAACATCATTACTAGTCACTACTATCATGCTTAATTTGTGTTCTTCACTATCTCTGAATAGAGTCGGTGCCTCGGATATCATGTTTAAATTTTCGGTGGTGAAAACTGTTGAAAAATATTTATTCAGATTATTGCTCATTTCTCCGTCGTTATCAGTTAGCTCGCCGGTATCTGACTGTATTGGTCCAATCTTTTCTTGTGTTTTAGTTTGATACATTTGATAGAATCCCTTGGGGTTTGGCTTCTCCTCCCTTGCTATCCTCAGCTCATTATTCCTCTTTGCTTTCCTTATCTCGGTCTTAACCCTACCGGCCAAAACCTTATAATAATCCCGGAGGTAAATTTCGCCACGATTTATCCTCCTACCTATAGCCTTCCTTTGACCAATAATGTTCTTTAAATAATTATTTATCCATTTAGGGTCATTGTTGTTTGATCTGAGTTTTTTGTATGGTATGTTCTGCCTCTGTGCATTAAGTAACTCATTATTTAAATTGTCGTGGAACTTGGCAACCTCAGATCTCGTTATCAGGTCGGTTTCAACCGTCAGGTCCAAGTAGTTCACCCCCAAGCGTGATACCCCTTCTCTCAACTGCCCATTCAAGCTATCAAAGTTTGCCCTTCTGAAATCTGGGACTTTTGTGGAATTTTCCTTATGGCCGCCCTGATAATCTAACTGGAATCTAATTTCTTTGTGATCGCTGTTTGCAAGTTCGTTCCCTACCTCGACATTACCAATGAGGTTTTCTCTGTTCGACATAACTAAATCGAGTATATTATTACCCCGGGTGGGTTCGGTTATATGTTGACTTGGGGAAACAGTCCTGGATCGTTTTAAGAAAGCCCTCTGATTCTGAGTTACCCGTAAGGTCAATCCAATCTATTTGGCCAAGGTTAAAGTCGCCTACTATACAGACTTTGTTGTGTATGGAAGACCTGCGCATTTCATCCCAGATAAGTCTGTCATTAACTCTATCAAGATTGGGAGGTCTATATATTACTCCTGTGACTAATTTTTCCCTACCGTCGATTAATTCTATCTAAGTTGTTTCTGTATTCCGCTCAGTTTTTATTTCCTTATTTATTTCACACTTCAGATTATCCCTTACATAGATTGCTACTCCGCCTCCTTTCCTACTCTGCCTATCGGTATGGAATAATTTGTTACCTGCAATTTGGTATTCTACAGGTAACTCACGTGAGTCTAGGTTGATCCATATCGATTTTTTCGGTACATACCAAAGCCCTAATATCATCCATTTTGTTTCTCATACTTCTACTGTTCGCGTAGTAGACATTTAAGTTAGTCGTGTTCTGAGTCCTCCCTTTGCTGCGTTTAGGTTTTAACTCGCTGTCTAATTTAGTTTTGTCGTCATTCCTATCACTATTTCCCTGTAACCTTTCACTTTGTTTACCTGCTGCCACTGCAGTCTCCTCGATCCCGAGCTCACATGTTCCCCAAGCAGTTTCAAGACTTCGACATCTTTTGGACTGCCCTTTCGAGAGTCCCAGCCAGGGTAGCCACTCCATCCCTAGCATAAAGGTCCCTTCTGCCGTAGAAGTTGTCCCAGTTGTCAATGAATGGGACTGATATTGACTTGTAATATCTGTCAAGACGGTCGTTGACACCAACTGCCCTTGACAACCATTCATTGCCAACTCTCCTTCTAGCCAGGACGCCACATATGATAGGGATCCCTCCCCTAGACCGAACACGTTCTATAGCTGTCTTGAATTTGTCAAGAAGCTCCTCACATCATCATCACCGCTGAGCATCATACAACCATACATAACACACTAAGGTGATCATATGAACCATCCGAGCGTAAGAACCGCATTGAACCATCCATCAGAACCTTGCTGGGAGTGACGGGGTGGTGGTGGGGGTGGAGCAGAGTGACGGGGTGAAGGAGGGAGCAGGTGACGGGGTAGGGGTAGACGGTAGGAAGGAGAGTTATGGGTGTGGGAGGAGAGAAGTGACTGAGGAAAGTAGGTTCGGTGGTGAGGGCGATGGGGAGAGATGTGTAGGTGTGAGGGGGATGGGGGTGGGGGGGGGTAGGAGGAGAGGAAAGGAGTTGAGGGAATGAACTCTTATCAATACATCTACTCTGGGTTACGTTAGATTAGGTTAGGTTACTGTAGGTTAGGTGATGTCAGGGAGCCAGGTCAGGTGAGGTAGGTCCAGGTCAGGTCAGGTCAGGTCAGTGTCAGAGTTTCCCCCATTTCATGAATATATTGACAAATGGGATTGAAACTTTCTGACGATTTGATATTCATGTGGGGAGTTTTGTGGGGCGGAGTACCCTGAAGGAGGCGAGGCTGGTGATGGGGAGGTCTCGTAAGACTGACAGACACACAAACAGAGGAGATGGAAGACTTGAGGAGGAGGATAATAATAGTGTTTAATGGTCTTTGTATAAGGTTAGGTTAGGTTTAGGTTGACGTTTGGTTAGGTTAGGTTGACGTTAGGTTAGGTTAGGTTGACGTTAGGTTGACGTTAGGTTAGGTTAGGTTGACGTTAGGTTAGGTTAGGTTGACGTTAGGTTAGGTTAGGTTGACGTTAGGTTAGGTTAGGTTAGATGAATGTTATTGTGTTTTGTTATAAGAGGAATAGAGAGAAATATAATGTTGCTATTGATGTTAGTCATGATAATAGAAGAGTAATGGTGTTATTAACATTCAGATAAGATACTAGGTTACCTTAGCGGCCCGCATTCAGGTGTACAGTAGCTAAAACAATTATCTGTGCAGGTGGGGGTCGATATACTCCAAAATTTTACGTGTGACTAGTGACAGCTCTCATATACCAAAAGTTATCGTTCATTGTCTCATTTTGTTTCCCCACAAAGTATGCACAGATAGTTGTTTTAGCTACTGTACAATTACCTTTAAATATATACAGACCTTTTGATGGCTTTGTCTATAGTTAATCCTTGTGACGAACTATTGGGGGTGGTCTCTCTCTCTCTCTCTCTCTCTCTCTCTCTCTCTCTCTCTCTCTCTCTCTCTCTCTCTCTCTCCACGAACCACACACCTAACAAACATCTGTCTGTCTGTTTCTGTCTTTCTTGTCCACCTGTCTGTTTGTCTGTCTGATGCCAAAAAACAAAACAAGAAACGAGTTTGAGACAAGATGGACGGAGAGGAACATGTTCCAGTCATGAACCGACTCCTCATCCCTGTCCTAATAATGCCCCCATAACAAGGTAGTTAAAGCGGGGGATGATGAGGTCGTTAGAGGACCATGAGAAGTAGTTAAGAGGGGAAAGGGTAGGGGAAGGGGAGGCATGATGGGAAAGAGGGGAAGAAAATGGGAAGGAGGAGTAAAAGGGAGAGGCCAAGTAGGGTGAAAGGGAGGGGGAGCAAGGTAGGACAGGGGGAGGGTGAGGCAAGGTAGGAGAAGGGGAGGGGGACGATGAGGCAAGGTAGAAAAGAGGGAGGAGAGGAGAGGTGGGAAGCAAGCTAGGAGAGAGAGAGAGAGAGAGAGAGAGAGAGAGAGAGAGAGAGAGAGAGAGAGAGAGAGAGAGAGAGAGCATAAATTCTTTAATAGTCTTAACGCCGGTAAGTTATGGTCGGGGCGTCAAGCAGTGGTCATCATGGCTAGCTGCTTCCCAAGACCCTGCTGACGCGTCCTGATGGTGAAGCAGAGGAGGAGGAGGAGGAGGAAGAGTCAACCCTTACCCCAACCCCTTCCTCACACACACACCAGGTACAGTAAAAAAGAGATCACACCTGGATAGGCGTGACCATGGATGGCAGGTGAGGTACAGGGGATAGACACACACATATATATTTAATAGAATAGACAGTCAATAGCGTTTCAATAGTGTTATTACCTATTTAATACAATAAATGAATGACTGGGCAGACACTCAACCAACTATTTGCCATACTCACAGCCCTGACACTTGTTGAAGACACTGCCACTGACAGTCTCATCATCACTGACTCCTTATCCTCACTACTTACTCTCTGGCCTGTCTCTAGACCCAGACACAAACATATGTGTCTTGTTGACGGGGTGTATCAGGATCAAGCTGCTGTCAATCACCTCTCATATGGGTATCAATCAAAATGAGTTAATGAACCAAACTAAACCCGGGTATGGGATGCTCAATAAACTAGCTGTGTTGGGGGAAAAAAAAATCATATTCCGTTTACCAAGGACGTCTGCAGGGTGCTCGCCTCCGTTTGTCCTGAGGGAGTTCTGCAGCTCTCAGGGTAATGCACTCAAGTCTCGTGTAACTCATAGTCCCTCTGGCTGCCCTGGAGAGGAGGAGGAGAAGGCACTGATGACCCAAACATGGAGTCACCTGAGATGATCCTCCACTGTAAACACACACGCCCTGTATTTATTCTTGTATATTGTTGTAATATTTTTGTAATTCATCTCCTTTTATTAATGTTTTTTTTTTCGTTCGTTCAATGTTGTCTCTCTCTCTCTCTCTCTCTCTGCTGCTCCATCACACCCCTCACCGTCCTGACATAGACTTCATCTCACCTCTTCCCTTCCTCTCCCTCCACCACTCCTTCCACCTCTCTCCACTCTTTCCCTCCATCTTTCTCCTCTACCACTACTCCCCATACCCTCCTCGCTAATCCATCTACCTCCTCCTTACCCCTTCACCATTCTCCCCCTCTATACAATTACCCTCACCTCCCTCACCTCTCCTCTCTCATGACATACTAAGAAGTCACTTACCCGTGCCGAGCCCTGTAATCTATCTAGCAACCACTTTTTTTTTTTTTTTTTTTTTTTTTTTTTTTTTTTAGGTTAAGGTGGGGAGGGATGGAAGGCATGCTGGGGCTCAAGGCACAGCCAGACATGAGGATGGAGAAGTCACAACATATAGTCGTGGGGAAAGGTTGGAAAAGAAGTTTAATGAGTTAAACAGAGGGAGACCTTTGGTTTTACATATTACAGAGTTTGTTGGCTAACTAAGCCAACCTAGGATTTAGAATGAGGTTGCACAATGGTTATTTTAGTAGGCAATGACTAGATTGATTTTACAATTACAAGTTTATTAGCATCTTTATACTGTAGTTACGTTATGGACTCACTTGATTGTGACTTGTTAAATGTGAATTTATATCATCTAGTTTTAATCTAAGTTGGATCACTGTGGCGGACATAGATGGGTCGCGGGTTGGGTTGTTGTAGTGCGGGCAGACTCTGGGCCACCAGGCGTGGGGTCTCCTCCGTTGATGTCTTCCCCGCGTAGGTGGTCTGGGCTGAGGGTCGTCCAGAGCTTGTCCCAAACCTTTTCCCCAGGCGATGGAACCTGGAAGTTGAGGGCCTCTGTTTTATTTCTAGGTGGATGGTTTCCACTGTTTTTGGTAGGGTGGCGCTTGGCCACTGGCTGACCTCAAACACTTGTTTTGGAAGCTCCACCCTCTACTCCCCTCTCCTACCTCCCCTCTTCCCTCTTATCTCCCCTACTCCCTCCCTTCCTCCCTCCCTCCTATTTCCTCTCCCTTCCTATACCTTACCTCTTCCCTCCTTCCACCTCCCCTTCTCCTCCTTCCACCCTCTTCTCCTCCCCCTCTCCTCCCTCCCTCCTCCTTCCCCCTCCTCCGTCCCTCCTCACTTTTTTTTTTTTTTTGTTTAGAGAGAAAGGCGGAGTGTGTGTTGGTACTGGTGTGTGATGGGTCCCTCCTCCTCCTCCTTCCTCCTTCTTCCTCCTCCTCCTCCTCCCTCCTCCTCCTCCTCCTCCTCCTCCTTCCTCTTCCTCCTCCTCCTCCTCCTCCTCCTTCCCTCCTTCCTCCTCCTCCTCCTTCCTCCTTCTTCCTCCTCCTCCTCCTCCTCCTCCTCCTCCTCCCCTCCTCCTCCTCCTCCTCCTCCTCCTCCCCTCCTCCTCCTCCTCCTCCTCCTCCCCCTCCTTCCCCTCCTTCTTCCTCCTCCTCCCTCCTCTTCCTCCTCCTCCCTCCTCCTCCCACACCTGTCAACACCCCCATATTACCTGTCCTCCATCAGCAACACACCTCCCTCCCTCCCACACACACACCCTCCCTCCCCACACATCCCCTCTCCCCACCCCCTCCCCCTCCCCACCCCTCCCCCCCCACACATCCCCTCTCCACTCCTCCCTCCTCCACTCCCCACACCCTCCCCCTCCACACACATCCCTTCTCCCCACCCCTCCTTCCACTCCACACCTCCCCCCACTCCACACCCCCACACACATCCCCTCCCACACCTCCCTCCCACGCGTTCACTTCTCTTTAGGTGTCAAGGAGACAGTCTTACGAATATTAACGCCTCCTGTTAATTTTGTGTCTGGGAAACACTGAACCTGAGGAGGTGGGGGAAGGGGGTCCAATGGTCCTGGGGAGAGGGGAAGGGGTCACATGGTCCTAGGAGGGAGGGGGAAAGGGGTCACATGGTTCTAGAGGGAGGTGGAGGGAAGATCACATGGTCCTAGAGGGAGGGGAAGGGGGGTCACATGGCCTGGGGAGGGGGAAGGGGTCACATGGTTCTAGAGGGAGGAGGAAGATCACATGGTCCTAGAGGGGGGAAGGGGGGTCACATGGTCCTGGGAGGGGAGGGAAGATCACATGGTCCTAGAGGGAGGAGGAAGGGGGCCACATGGTCCTGGGGAAGGGGGGTGATGGGTCCAAGGGGAGGGGGGTGACGTGGTCCTAGTAAGAGAATGTTTATAAGTTCCTTAAGTGGATGGGAGTGAGTGAGATACAAGACAGATGAGACTCACATACACACGCGAGTCTACTGGTTCACCTCACCCCTGTCAGCCTCCTGCTGCACCTACAGTCATTATCAGAAAAGATCTCCTAGCGGTTCAGTTCTGGTGCCCTTATTATAGAATGGATATCAATTCACTAGAGTCGGTGCAGCGAAGAATGACAAAAATGATTCCGGGACTTAGAAACCTTCCATATCAGGATAGGTTAAAGAAACTTAACTTGCATTCCCGAGAAAGACGAAGAGTGCGGGAGATATGATAGAAGTATTCAAGTGGGTGAAAGGAATCAATAAAGGATATAGATAAAGTTCTTATAACATCCGAGCAGAATAGGACTTGGAACAACGGATTTAAGTTGGATAAGTTTAGGTTTAGGAGGAGATAGGAAGGAACTGGTTCAAATAGGGTGGTGGACGAGTGGAACAAGCTTAGCAACTTTGTAGTAAGTGCTGGAACGCTGGAAAGTTGTAAAAGGAGGCTGGATAGATTCATGGATGATAGAGAGTGGTAGTAGCTCCCGACAGGAGCTGCCATGCACAGGCCAACCGGCCTATTGCAGACTCCTTATTTTCTGATGTTCTTATATGCTATTTTGACCTGTTAATGAACGAGATTACACACTTACATACATGCATACATACATAAATACATATACATACATACATACATACATACATACATACATACATACATACATACATTAATGGTATCGTACTTAAACATCGGGAACCCACTTGAGGTGACCGACTGTTAAGGTATTGGTGCCGCTGCCTCACCTCAGGGCTGGCCATCATGATGTTGCGCCTACCCTCAGGTCATCATGATGTTGCCTGCCTCACCCTCAGGGCTGGCCATCATGATGTTGCCTGCCCTCACCTCCTCGGCTGGCCATCATGTGTTGCTTAAGGGCTGGCCATGATGTTGCCTCGCCTCACCCTCAGGGCTGGCCATCATGATGTTGCCTCGCCCTCACCCCTCAAGGGCTGGCCATCATGATGTTGCCTCGCCTCACCCTCAAGGGCTGGCCATCATGATGTTGCCTCGCCCTCGCCCCTCAAGGGCTGGCCATCATGATGTTGCCTCGCCCTACCCCCTCAAGGGCTGGCCTTCATCATACCACCACGCCCTCACCCCTTAAGGGCTGGCAGATAACATACACAGAATAAGGTGACTCGCCGCCTCTCCTCCTGATTGTCTCCGCCGTCACTTTTTTTATAGGAGAAAATGATCGCGTGCGGCGGGTGGATCCTGGCAGCGACACGCGAGACACCTGGTCCCTGGGGGCGTGAGGTCACCTGGTCCCTGGGGGCGGAGGGTCACCTGGTCCCTGGGAGCGTGAGGTCACCTGGTCCCTGGGAGCGTGAGGTCACCTGGTCCCTGGGGCGTGAGGTCACCTGGTCCCTGGGGCCGTGAGGTCACCTGGTCCCTGTGGGGCGTGAGGTCACCTGGTCCCGGGGCGGGAGGTCACGTGGTCCCTGTGGGTGTGAGGTCACCTGGTCCCTGGGAGCGTGAGGTCACCTGGTCCCTGGGAGCGTGAGGTCACCTGTCCCTGTGGGCGTGAGGTCACCTGGTCCCTGGGGGCGGGGTCACCTGGTCCCTGGGAGCGTGGAGGTCACCTGGTCCCTGGGAGCGTGAGGTCACCTTGTCCCTGTGAGCGTGAGGTCACCTGGTCCTGGGCGTGAGGTCACCTGTCCCTGGGTGAGGGGTCACCTGGTCCCTGGGGCGTGAGGTCACCTGGTCCCTGGGGCGGGGTCACCTGGTCCCTGGGGCGTGAGGTCACCTGGTCCCTGGGGCGTGGAGGTCACCTGGTCCCTGGGGCGTGAGGTCACCTGGTCCCTGTGGGGCGTGAGGTCACCTGGTCCTGGGGCGTGAGGTCACCTGGTCCCTGGGGCGTGGGGGTCACCTGGTCCCTGGGAGCGTGAGGTCACCTGGTCCCTGGGGCGTGAGGTCACATGGTCCCTATGGGCGTGAGGTCACCTGGTCCCTGGGGCGTGAGGTCACCTGGTCCTTGGGGCGTGAGGCCTGGTCCCTGGGGCGTGAGGTCACCTGGTCCATTGGGGCGTGAGGTCACCTGGTCCATTGGGGCGTGAGGTCACCTGGTCCCTGGGGGCGTGAGGTCACCTGGTCCATTGGGGCGTGAGGTCACCTGGTCCATTGGGGCGTGAGGTCACCTGGTCCATTGGGGCGTGAGGTCACCTGGTCCTAGGGGCGTGAGGTCACCTGGTCCCTGGGGCATGAGGTCACCTGGTCCATTGGGGCGTGAGGTCACCTGGTCCCTGGGGCGTGAGGTCACCTGGTCCATTGGGGCGTGAGGCCTGGTCCCTATGGGCGTGAGGTCACCTGGTCCTCGTGGGTACAAGGGCTATGGTTATAATGTGTTTGAATATAACCGCTGCTCCCAGGTGGACGGTGGTGAAGTGCAGCAGTGTGTGTGTGTGTGTGTGTGTGTGTGTGTGTGTGTGTGTGTGTGTGTGTGTGTGTGTGTGTGTGTGTGTGTGTGTGTGTGTGTGTGTGTGTGTGTGTGTGTGTGTGTGTGTGTGTGTGTGTGTGTGTGTGTGTGTGTGTGTGTGTGTGTGTGTGTGTGCCCATTGATGTGTACTGCGGCGCCGTCTGAGGTTGTTAGCTATGCAAGGTATATGTATGGTGACGTGTTTACAAATAATGGTTACTGGTGAAGCTCCCTTGCACCACCACCATCGCCTGACCCGGAGGGGGAGGAAGGTGGAAATCGTACGTCCTCGTTATAAGTGGTACGATATGTGATTGATATCTTGAGTTAGTTTGTGCATATTGATATCTTGATAGTGTTGATTTAGAGGTGACACACTGCTTACCTTAATATGTTTTAGATCACCTGAAGATTAGAGACCCAAATTTATTTCATCTCAAGATTTAGACATCCAAGCTTATTTCACCTCAAGATTAGACATCCAAGCTTATTTTACCTCAACATTGGGTACCCCAGCTTATTCCAACTCAAGATACGAGGTGAAACCAAGCTAGGGTGTCTAATCATCCGGTAAATTAATGGTTTATAATTTTAATGTACCAGGTTAATCATGCAGGGAACAGATGCAGGGAACAGATGCAGGCAGGTGTATTAAGATTTGTCCCTTAGCGGCCCGAGACGAGATCTGCCTTCACCGAGGGGGGCTTTGTTTACACTGAGGATAAACGGCGGAACGTGTCGGATCTGTCGGGGCTCTTCTGCAAATTGGGCGTTTCGAGTGATGCTCTCAACCTGTCCTGGGCGTGGGGCTTCTTCCTTACATACCCTGTCTGTCTGTCTGTGAGTCTCCATAATAATTATTATTATTATTATTATTATTATTATTATTATTATTCCAGCTTTGGCGTCACGTTTAAACTTGATTTATTTCATAGTGTTTTATCTTTAGGTCCGTCTGTGTTGGAGGAAAACGAGGGGCTGTTGTCACTACCTCCAGGTGTTGTTGTTGTGTATGTCCCCATAAGGTTTTGTTTGAGGTGTACCCCTCCAATAGTCTGGTCTCACACACACTCACACACACACACCTACCTTTGTTTAACGCTTGTCACTGTTTCATAGTCTCTCTTTTCTCTCTCGTTACACCGCCTGAGGTAACTGGGGGAACGTGTACAGTGTTATTGACGTTAACTCGTCTGAGGATACTGTTGTGTCGTGTGAGTGAACCTGAGTACTAACTGTCTTGTTTTTCAGGTTCAATATGTTGTGTAGTGTGAACACGGACTCAGTAAGTGTGTGTGTGGCCCAAGACACCGGCACTCTCTCAACAACGGGGAAGTGCCTCAATGCCTGTCGTAATAACTTCCGCCTGAGTGGTGTCGTGGAAAAGGACAATGGCCGCTAGAAAGTTTTCAGTGTTGGTTTGATATAAGAGGAGTTTTCAGTCGAGTTCTTTTGAGAAAAGAAATTGCAAAATGTTGCCTGAGTGCATTGTGGGTACATTACCAGACTGTGGAGCTCACCAGTGCTTAGAAGTATTACTGAACTGTTGATCGCTGGACGTACCTGTGAGCCATGCTGGTGTAGAGGAGTGAGAGCTGAGGGTTGACTCTGCGTCAGTCATGTCCATCAAACGATCCAAGTCCCTGCCGGGGGTGAACGGCGAACAGTGGGTCGGCGAGGAGGACTCTGGGGCCTCGCGTTCAGGGGCCTCTGGGGGTGCCAGGGACTCTGGGGTGGTGGTGGTGGCCTCTGACCATCCATCCTTTGCCTCGGACGCCCGTTCCTCCCTCCTGGGGGACTTCTCCGGGGTGGCAATATCCGAGCTGCCCTCCGAGGAGGTGCAGGACGTCAAGCGGGTACAAGGGGACGACCCTGATAAGAAAGAGACTATAGGGAGGCACTACTACCCTGAGGGAGGATGGGGCTGGGTGGTCCTCATCATGGCCCTCCTAGTCCATGTGGCCTCTCATGGCCTCCACTGCTGCCGGCATCCTCCTCCTCCACACCGTGAAGCAGTTCCCCGATGGATCTCATGGCAGCAAGTAAGTCAGTCAGTCTTGGTGTTATGGATGTGTGCTGGACGCGGGTCATTTGTTACCTCGTCTGGGTCGTCACTTTTTGGTATTTTGTCTTCCTGGACCACCAGTGTGGGAGCCAAGGTGAATGGATCTCTCTCCCTCTCTTTTATTTCTTCATTTCCAGGATACATTGTCTTATTGGCACAGAACCTTGAAAATATATTGAAGCAGACTATCACACACACACACACACACACACAACGTTGGTATTCATATTTCCTCATGCGGACAACTTGTATTTCATTTTAGTGAGTTATATACCGCCATAACTTAATAGTACCAAAAGTACATCAACACAGTACACATTCATTGGTGTGTTTGACCTGAACATACACAAGAGGTCCTGCTACTTCACACGAGATTAAACTGATGTGATATTAGTGCACCTGTCTCTACTGCACACTGACACTGTAGGGCAGGTAGAAGACTGTCAGTGTTATCCTGTGTTATGTTGAAGACCGAGGGTGTTTGATATAATTATTGTGTTTATTGTATATGTTTCAGAGTGTTTACATCTCCAGTTATCGTAGCAGAGTGTGTTGTTTACATGTCCAGTTATCGTAGTCAAGAGTGTGTTGTTTACATGTGGGAGAGAAAGTTTAGGACAGTTTATATCATTACAGCTTAAAGACACTCAGCAAAATTATAACATTCAGTATAAGAAGTCAAATAATTAGGGTAGGTTAGGTTAGGTTGGTGTTTGGTTGCAGGCAGGTTAGGTTTGGTTAGGAGGTTAGGTTAGGTTGGTGTTTGGTTAGGTTGTTAGGTAGGTTAGGTTAGGTTAGGTGAGGTTAGGTTAGGCTGTGTTTGGTTAGGCTAGGTTAGGTTACTGTTTGGTTAGGCTAGGTTAGGTTACTGTTTGTGGGTTGGGTTGCTAGATTGCTAGGCTGAGTTAGGTTGCTTGCATGTTCTCGGTAAGGTTCGGTTCGGTAAGATTGGGTTAGTTGTTAGGTAGGTGTTGGGTTAGGTTAGGTTAAGCTAGATTGAATTGGATTAACTTAATTTGGATTGGGTTAGGTGATGTTGAGTCAGATTAAATTGGGTTAGGTTAGGTTAAGTTTGAGAACAGATTTAATCTTTATTAACGATGCTCCTGGACACAAGTTTTAACCACTGGAGTTTGTTTTATGAGCCAGAGTAGCCGGAGTCATAACAACAACAGCAACAATAATAATAATACTCATATCTATATAAATAATTCCCTATATTTAAAAAATTCCGTAAACTTTGTTCTCTACCTCAGCATTTATTCAACCATTACGTCCACAAATTTATCGTAAATTTCTTCAACTTTTTATGTAAACTTGTGACCGTAATATAAACCCTTGAAAAATACTTATACTTTTTTAATATTGTCAAAATTACGAACCCAGACGACACTTGGAAACTAAAATCACCACTATACGAACGTCTATACGAGTCATGCAAATATGAGCGGTGCGTTCTAAGGCCAAGAAGGTGAAAATTCCAGCATGTGTCAGTGAATTAAGACAATATGTAGGCTATAAAGTCGAGGGAAAATAGCCCCTAGTGAGATGGATTATAGAGGTGAGAATCCCAATCTCTTTTAGTTGGAATAGATATTATATGAAACTAAGAGTCAGGTATATATAGTCCTTATGGAATAGGCTCATAGGGGTGAAAACCGTATGGTTATTGAACTCTAGCGTGTAGGTAATGTATGAAGGCCAAGTTTCAGGGAAAAATGACCTTAACGGACAGGCTTACATAAGGGTGGAAATTCTCTGCTGTTGAGGATAAAAGTTGTTAGTGCCTCACCAGACTGCATTGTTTATATCATCAGTAAGTGTTTGTGGTGGCTGTGAATGGTGGTAGTGTGGTGTGGATGGTGGCAGTGTGGTGTGGATGGTGGTAGTGTGGTGTGGATGGTGGTGGTAGTGGATGGTGGTAGTGTGGTGGATGGTGGTGGTGTGGTGTGGATGGTGGTAGTGGAGGTTGAATGGTGGTGGAGGTGGATGGTGTGGTGTGGATGGTAGTGTGGTGTGGATGGTGGTGTGGTGTGGATGGTAGTGTGGTGTGGATGGTGGTAGTGGAGGTTGTGAATGGTGGTAGTGGAGGTTGTGGATGGTAGTGTGGTGTGATGTGGCAGTGTGGTGGATGGTAGTGTGGTGTGGATGGTAGTGTGGTGTGGATGGTAGTGTGGTGATGGTGGTAGGTGGATGGTGGCAGTGTGGTGTGGATGGTGGTGTGGTGTGGATGGTGGTAGTGTGGTGGATGGTAGTGTGGTGTGGATGGTGGTAGTGGAGGTTGGTGGATGGTGGTAGTGGAGGTTGTGGATGTGGATGGTGTGGGATAGTGGTAGGGTGGATGGTGGTAGTGTGGTGTGATGGTGGGTGGTGTGATGGTAGTGTGGTGTGGATGGTGGTAGTGTGGTGTGGATGGTGGCAGTGTGGTGGATGGTAGGGGCGTGGATGGTAGTGTGGTGTGTGGATGGTGGCAGTGTGGTGGATGGTGGCGGTGTGGGTAGTGTGGTGGATGGTGGCAGGTGTGGTAGTGTGGTGTGGATGGTGGAGTGGGGGTGTGTGGTGTGGATGGTGGTAGTGGTGGATGGTGGTGTGGTGGATGGTGGTAGTGTGGTGTGGAGAGTGTGGTGTGGTAGTGTGGTGTGGATGGTGGCGGTGTGGTAGTGTGGTGGATGGTGGTAGTGGTGTGATGGTAGTGTAGTGTGATGGTGTAGTGGTGTGGATGGTGGTAGGTAGTGTGGATGGTAGTGTGGTGTGTGGATGGTAGTGTAGTGTGGATGGTAGTGTGGTGTGATGGTAGGTGTGGTGTGGATGGTGGTAGTGTGCTGTGGATGGTGGTGGTGGTGTGGATGGTGGTGTGGTGGATGGTGGTAGTGTGGGTGTGGATGGTGGCAGGTGGTGTGGATGGTGGTAGTGTGCTGTGAATGGTGGTAGGTGGTGTGATGGTGGTAGTGTGGGTGTGGATGGTAGTGTGGATGGTAGGTGGTGGATGGAGGTGGTGTGGATGGTGGTAGGTGGTGAATGGTGGTAGTGTGGGTGGATGGTGGTAGTGTGGTGGATGGTAGGTAGTGATGGTGGTAGTGTGGTGTGGATGGTGGTAGTGTGGTGGATGGTGGTGGGTGGCTGTGAATGGTGGAGGGTGGTGGGATGGTGGTAGTGGGTGTGGATGGTGGTAGTGTGTGGTGATTGGTGTGGTGTGGATGGTGAGTGTGGTGTGGTAGTGGTGGATGGTGGTAGTGGTGTGGATGGTGGTAGTGTGGTGTGGATGGTGGCAGTGGTGTGGGTAGTGTGGTGTGTGGATGGTAGTGTGGTGGATGGTGGTAGTGTAGTGTGATGGTGGTAGTGTGGTGTGTGATGGTGGTAGTGGAGGTTGTGGATGGTAGTGGAGATTGTGGATGGTGGTAGTGGAGGTTGTGGATGGTGGTAGGGAGGTTGGATGGTGGTAGGAGGTTGTGGATGGTGGTGTGGAGGTTGTGGATGGTAGTGGAGATTGTGAATGGTAGTAGAGGTTGTGGGAGGTGGTGTGGAGGTTGTGATGGTGGTAGTGGAGGTGGATGGTGGTAGTGGAGGTTGTGGATGGTGGTAGTGGAGGTTGTGGATGGTGGAGGTTAGGATGGTGGTAGTGGAGGTTGTGATGGTGGTAGTGGAGGTTGTGGATGGTGGTAGTGGAGGTTGTGAATGGTGGTAGTGGAGGTTGTGGATGGTGGTAGTGGAGGTTGTGGATGGTGGTAGCAGACGTTGTGGATGGTGATAGTGGAGGGAATAATTTGATAGGTATCACCTTTAATTAACACACAGGTGAGACAGAGGTACTTGCATACTAATCAGGCCTATCACCTACTATGCTTATTCGCCATATTGTAAAGTTTTTTCTTGTTATTCCAGATTTGTATTTAGGATTAGAGTACATATGCAAATAGATTAGTTTAATTTTTATTTAAGAAGTCCTATTTTTTGCCCAGAGCAGCCATTGTTGTTTACTGCCTGTGGTCGCCAGCTGTTTCATTCTATCCAGAGTGAGATTGTCTGCCATTTTTGACAAGTTTTTGCCAGAATTTTTACCAACAAACTTAATATTTGAAAAGTTTTCCCCCAATTTGCATGAGAATCAACGTTTGTCCTCGTCTTTTGCTCATCAGACGCCTTCCTTCCTCCAGGATTCAATTTATGCAACACATTTACCGATTTTGCGAAGTATTAAAAAAAAAAAATCAAGGAAACATTTAACAGGTCAATATCAATAAATTCAACGACTTTAACCCCAGTATAACCACAATGACCACATTTTGGGGTTAATATGGCCAGGGACAACATGTTTCCACGGACTTACACACGGGCATTACACGGTGAGTTTGGTACTGTGTGTAGCGGTGCAAAAACTGAAGGCATCGTTGTAGTTGGCGACACAGACATTTGCTGGATCTAATATAATGGCGAGTGTTGATGGTGAAAATGGTGGTAATGATGATGCGTCGGGTAGTGGTGGTAATGATGATGGTAACCGTGATGGTGACGCTGCTGGTGTGGTGTTAGTAATAAACGTTCTTGTTGATGGTGACGCTGCTGGTGTGGTGTTAGTAATAAACGTTCTTGTTGATGGTGACGCTGCTGGTGTGGTGTTAGTAATGAACGTTCTTGTTGATGGTGACGCTGCTGGTGTGGTGTTAGTAATGAACGTTCTTGTTGATGGTGACGCTGCTGGTGTGGTGTTAGTAATAAACGTTCTTGTTGATGGTGATAGTGATGGTGATAGACGTTCGTGATGGTGACAGTGATGATGATAGACGTTCGTGATGGTGACAGTGATGGTGATAGACGTTCGTGATGGTGACAGTGATGGTGATAGACGTTCGTGATGGTGACAGTGATGGTGATAGACGTTCGTGATGGTGACAGTGATGATGATAGACGTTCGTGATGGTGATAGCGTTGTGATGGTGACAGGATGTGATAGACGTTCGTGATGGTGACAGTGATGGTGATAGACGTTCGTGATGGTGACAGTGATGGTGATAGACGTTCGTGATGGTGACAGTGATGGTAAAGTAACCCTTTAGTAGTCCCGCTCCCGTACAAGGCCATCAGCGTACCTCTTTCAATGAATCACCTCGTCAAATATTGTCGCTGTTCCCTTGAAGTTGTGCTGTCATGTGTCGAGGTGAGGCCGTGAGAGATGACCTGGGAGGGGAAGAGTAGGAGTAGGCAAACGGGGAAGGATGGAGGAGGAGGAGGAGGAGAGGAGGTAAGAGAGGGATAGAGGGAGGACGAGGAGGGGAATGGAAAAAGAGGGATGTGAAAAAAGGGTAGGAGAGAGGAGGAGGATGAAGGAGGGAAGAGGAAGAGAGAGGGGGAGGGTGGAGGGGAACGGGGGCGAGTGGACGAAGAGAAGGGGGGAGAAATAAGTTGGAGGAGGAAGGAATGAGGGTGGGGGAGAGGAAGAGGGTGGACGAGACAATGACAGAGCGGAGGAAGAGGGAAGAGAACAGAACAGGAAGGGGCTAAGCCATCGTACTCAAGAGGTTATGCCAAATGGTAGACTCTGCTGCCATATGGCATCACGAAAATTGTGGCCAAGTCCCAGGTTGGTGATGTGACTTTCTGCCTCATTTACACAATAATTGCAGGGTCTCAATTGTTTCTCTTACTTTGACAACACAACATACATATATTGTTTCTCACTTTTTTCCTTTACTATTATTATTATTATTATTATTATTATTATTATTATTATTATTATTATTATTATTATTATTATTATTATTATTACTGTGTTGTTATTATTATTAATGTTCATTGTTTTATTATAAAATTTATTTACCATGCATTATTATTATTATTACATTTTCGCCCCCCAGGCCCCGATTTGGGTCAGTAACCTGTGCCCGGGTGGGCTAATCCCCGTAAAACAATCCTACTCAAGGAATTAGTCATCGTACTCAAGGGGTTAAGTCATCGTACTCAACGGGTTTAAAGATGGGTTATAATAAATCTCGTAATAGCAGTTGAGAAGTCTGATAGTGTGAAATTCCTCACAAGAACACACCGGCCGCTGTTTCCCGTGTAATTGGGGCTTCGAACCCGCGTTCTCGACATTACATACATGATTTGGCTCCGTGACATAAAGGCTTAGGCCAAGATGGAGGTAGGAGAGGGGAGAACTCTCTCTCTCTCTCTCATTTGATTTCGTACATATCATTAAATTTCATGTTTCATAATTCCTCATCTATTATTATTATCTTTTCATTACCGTTAACTTGTTTTATTCATTTCACCATTAAGTCGTAATTATTGATTTTGTTTATTTATTTTTTAGTTTGTAGCAAAATACAAAATAAATACAGCAGTAATAGATAATTTACTGTACTGCTATTTTAATGCTATTGTTATTTGCTATTTTTACTATTATTGGTTATTCCATTAGTCATCATATTTTTTTTTACATTTCTATATTACAAAAAAAAATCGAGTAATAATTTTTACTTCAGTTTAGCCGTTTAGTTATATTTATTATTATTATTATTATTATTATTATTATTAGTAGTAGTAGTAGTAGTAGTAATAGTATTGTACTATTATTATTACTAATGTTTTTATTACTCCGACTACTATTATTGTTATTGTTGTTTTTATTATTATTATTATTATTATTATTATTATTATTATTATTATTATTATTATTATTTTATACACTAATCTTTCAATAATTTACAATACTAAATGCAAAAATCGACACCAATCAAATGTACTTAATACAATACTTCACCATCACAAATACAATTATTATTCACAAAAACCCTATTCATTTTTTTTTACAATTATTCACTAAAACACTGAGCTCCCCCAGGGCCCAAATATTTTTCACCTCCTCATCTGTTTTTCCTTCATTATCTTATTATTTTTTCTTCCTATAATTTATCATGTCCCTCCTTTTGTCACCCTCCAGCGCCAATGTATAATTAGTTATAGTCAAGTCTCTGTATAATCCTCCTTCGGCCTTGCGGGTCTTGTGTGTGGAAGACTGGGTGGTGGGGGTCTTTGTGGTGGTTAGACTGGGTGGGTGGTGGTGGGGGTCTTTTGTGTGTGGTAATACTGGGTGGGTGGTGGGGGGGTCTTGTGTGGTGGTAAGACTGGGTGGGTGGGGGGTCTTGTGTGTGGTAAGACTAGATAGGTGGGGGTCTTTTTTCTGAATTTTTTGGTGTCTTAGTAAGTCGTTATATATTTGGCCATTTTACATTTCGTTTTTCCCTGTAAGAAATTTAAGAAAAAATCACAAGTCACTTTTTACTTAAATTATCCCTTAGTCATCGCGGGAATACTCTCTCGGGCGTGACTGCGATAGTTGCCTGCCTCTCTCTCTCTCTCTCTCTCTAACAAAAAATGGTCACAAATTTCGAGTATTTCCTTATAGCAATGGAGTTAAAAGTACCAAAATTTTGATAGATATATTTTTGTTGTTTTTATGATTTGAATTTTAAATAACTATATTCATGTTATTAAAAGTAAAATATTGGCCTTTTTTTTTAATATATATAAGGTTGTTAATACACAGTAAATTTTGTTAATCTTTTATCTGAGGATTTTTATTTGTTTAATTAAAAGGCGGGAAATTTGAGAGCGTCCGTAACTAAAACTGATAGCGATGCTGTGGTATCTCCTTATAACGGACTCCTTTCTTCATATAATCCGTTAGATGTAGGTTTTTATATCTAACGGACCCTCGATATAACGGATTTTCCTCTCCATGTAGTTCGTTAGATGTAGGTTTTATATCTAACGACCTCGATATAACGGATTTTCTCCATGTAGTTCGTTAGATGTAGGTTTTCATATCTAACGGACCTGATATAACGGATTTTCCTCCATGTAGTTCGTTAGATGTAGGTTTTCATATCTAACGGACCCTCGATATAACGGATTTTCCTCTCCATGTAGTCCGTTAAATAGAGGTTCCAGCATTTAATATTTAACGTTCCAATAATTCTGAATAAAGTCTTAAATAATGGAAGCATTATGTACAGTAAGTCTGACTTTTAATTTTGAAAGGTTGAGAAAATCTTTTAAAAATGTGTTGTAATATTATAAGAGAACAGTTTATCACGGAAGCTCCAATAATGCTGTAAAGATCTCTCTCTTCTCCTCTGTTCGTCTGTCTGTCTGTCTGTCTGTCTGTCTATATTTCAGTCTTAACTATAAAGATCTAGAGCTGTATTCTTTACATACAGATAAAAAAAATTCTAAATTATCCATTAAATATAGAAAGAAAAATATCTCAAACTATTTTTTTTCTTGTCAACATTTAACGCAAAAAAAAATCTTTTCAATGGAGAAAATAAAATTCCCTAAAATCTGTGCCTTTATATCTTGACTACCCATAAAAAAGGTCACAATAGAGGGTCTTCCATCACACACACACACACACACACACACACACACACACACACACACACGCGGAGAAAATAATAATGTCACTTCCAAAATTCTCATCCATCAAGGAGGTGTCAGGGAGAACGCAACACCGTCTGCTACAACACTGTCTACTACAACACCGTCTACTACAACACAACACCGTCCACACAACACAACATCCCTACTACAACACAACACCGTCTACTACAACACAACACTGTCTACTACAACACAAACACTGTCTACTACAACACAACACTGTCTACTACAACACAACACCGTCTACTACAACACAATACTGTCTACTACAACACAACACCGTCTACTACAACACAACACCGTCTACTACAACACAACACTGTCTACTACAACACAACACCGTCTACTACAACACAACACCGTCTACTACAACACCGTCTACTACAACACAACACCGTCTACTACAACACAACACCGTCTACTACAACACTGTCTACTACAACACAACAACCGTCTGCTACAACACCGTCTACTACAACACAACACTGTCTACTACAACACAACACCGTCTACCATAACACAACACCGTCTGCTACAACACCGTCTACTACAACACAACACTGTCTACTACAACACAACACTGCCTACTACAACACAACACCGTCTACTACAACACCGTCTACTACAACACAACACCGTCTGCTACAACACTGTCTACTACAACACAACACTGTCTACTACAACACAACACCGTCTACTACAACACACCGTCTGCTAACCATCTACTACAACACAGCACTGTCTACTACAACACAACACCGTCTACTACAACACAACACCGTCTACTACAACACAACACCTGCTCTACCACAACACAACACCGTCTACTACGCAACACAACACCGTCTGCTACAACACAACACCGTCTGCTACAACAGCGTCTACTACAACACAACACTGTCTACTACAACACAACACCGTCTACTACAACACAACACTGTCTACTACAACACAACACCGTCTGCTACAACACAACACTGTCTACTACAACACAACACTGTCTACTACAACACAACACCGTCTGCACAAAAGTCTACTACAACACAACACCGTCTACTACAACACAACACCTGCATACAACACTGTACACAACACAACACTGTCTACTACAACACAACACTGCTCCACAACACAACACCGTCTACTACAACACAACACTGTCTACAACACAACACTGTCTACTACAACACAACACCGTCTACTACAACACAACACCGTCTACTACAACACAACACCGTCTACTACAACACAACACTGTCTACTACACCACACAAAACCGTCTACTACAACACAACACTGTCTACTACAACACAACACCGTCTGCTACAACACAACACCGCCAATACAACACAACCTGTCTACTACAACACAACACCGTCTACTACAACACAACACCGTCTACTACAACACAACACTGTCTACTACAACACAACACTGTCTACTACAACACAACACCGTCTACTACAACACAACCTGCGTCTCACAACACAACACAGTCTACTACGCTCTACTACAACACAACACTGTCTACTACAACACAACACCGTCTACTACAACACAACACCGTCTGCTAACAACACTGTCTACTACAACACAACACCTCTACACAACACTGTCTACTACAACACAACACCGTCTACTACAACACAACACCATACCTAACACAACACTGTCTACTACAACACAACACCGTCTACTACAACACAACACTGTCTACACTACAACACAACACCGTCCTACAACACAACACTGTCTACTACAACACAACACTGTCTACTACCACAACACCGTCTACTACTACCACAACACCGTCTACTACAACACAACACTGTCTACTACAACACAACACCGTCTACTACAACCAACACCGTCACTACAACACAACACGTCTACTACAACACAACACCGTCTACTACAACACAACACTCTACTACAACACAACACCGTCTACTACAACACAAATCTACTACAACACAACACCGTCTACTACAACACAACACGTCTCTCCAACACCGTCTACTACAACACAACCCCGTCTACTACAACACAACCCTGTCTACTGCAACACAACACAGTCTACTACAACACAACACTGTCTTACAACACATCTACTACAACACAACCCTGTACTACAACACAACACCGTCTACTACAACACACACTGTCTACTACAACACAACACTGTCTACTACAACACAACACTGTCTACTACAACACAACACCGTCTACTACAACACAACACTGTCTACTACAACACAACACCGTCTACTACAACACAACACCGTCTACAACACAACACCGTCTACTACAACACAACACCGTCTACTACAACACAACACCGTCTACTACAACAAACATCTCTACAACACGTCTACTATACACAACACCGTCTACTACAACACAACACCGTCTACTACAACACAACACGTCTACTACAACACAACGCAATCTACTACAACACAACACCGTCTACTACAACACAACACTGTCTACTACAACACAAATCTACTAATAGCACCGTCTACTACAACACAACACCGTCTACTACAACACAACACAATCTACTACAACACAACACCGTCTCTAAACACAACACATCTACTACAACACAGCACCGTCTACTACAACACTGTCTACTACAACACAACACCGTCACTACAACACAACACCGTCTACAACATGCCACCGTCTACTACAACACAACACCATCTACTACAACACAACACCGTCTACTACAACACAGCACCGTCTACTACAACCTAGCCTGTCTACTACAGCAGCACAATCTCTACAACACCGTCTACTACAACAGCACCGTCTACACAACACAACACCGTCTACTACAGCACCGTCTACTACAACACCGTCTACTACAACACAACACCGTCTACTACAACACAACACCGTCTCTACAACACAGCACTGTCTACTACAACACAACACTGTCTACTACAACGACCGTCTACTACAACACCGTCTACTACAACACAACACCGTCTACTACAACACAACACCGTCTACTACAACACAACACCGTCTACTACAACACAACACCGTCTACTACAACACAACACTGTCTACTAACACAAATCTACTACACCACAACACTGTCTACTACAACCAGCACCGTCTACTACAACACAGTACTGTCTACTACAACTGTGCTACTAAACTCAATCTACTACAACACATCCTACTACAACACAACACCGTCTACTACAACACAACACCGTCTACTACAACCGTCTACTACAACGTCTACTACAACACAACACCGTCTACTCACAACACCGTCTACTACAACTCAACACCGTCTACTACAACACAACACCGTCTACTACAACACAACACTGTCTACTACAACACAACACAGTCTACTACACCACAACAACACCGTCTACTACAACACAACACCGTCTACTACAACACAACGTCTACTACAACACCGTCTACTACAACACAACACCGTCTGCTACAACACAACACCGTCTACTACAACACAACACTGTCTGCTACAACACAGCACCGTCTCTACAACACAACACTGTCTACTACAACACAGCACCGTCTACTACAACACAGCACGTCTACTACAACACCGTCTACTACAACACAACACCATCTACTACAACACAACACTGTCTGCTACAACACAACACGTCTACTACACCACAACACCGTCTACAACTGTACCGTCTACTACAACACGTCTGCTACAACACCGTCACACAACAGACACCGTCTACTACAACACAACACCGTCTACTACAACACAACACCGTCTACTACAACACAACACCGTCTACTATAACACAACACAAATACACAACCATCTCTACAACATAACACCGTCTACTACAACACACCGTCTACTACAACACAACACCGTCTTACAACACAACACCGTCTACTACAACACAACACCGTCTACTATAACACAACACCGTCTACTACAACACAACACCGTCTACTACAACACAATACCGTCTACTACAACACAATACCGTCTACTACAACACAACACCGTCTACTACAACACAACACCGTCTACTACAACACAACACCGTCTACTACAACACAACACCGTCTACTACAACACAACTCCCATACAGCATTAGCATAGCCCTCAACACTCCGTCCATCCCATACCATCCCACATTATTTTCCTTCCTCCTCACCTTCCTTCCTCTACCTTCCTTCTTCCCTCCTCCTCTTCCCTCCTTCCTTCTTCTCCTCCTTCTCTTCCTCCTTCCTCACAGCCTTTCTCCCTCCTTCTTCATCCCATCCCATCCCATCCCATCCCATCCCATCCCATCCCATCCCATCCCACCCCATCCCATCCCATCCCATCCCACCCCATCCCATCCCACCCCACCCCATCCCATCCCACCCCGCCTCATCTTCCCTCCCTCGAGTGTAAAGGTTGATACACACCCCTGTCTAGTTATAATGACCTGTTGACCCTGTGTTGACCTCCTGACCCCCATTTGACCACCTCCCATTCCTCCCTGACCCCGGTGCCACACGTCATGAGTTAAGCGACCACCGCATCTTGTATTCTTCAGCGATGATAAGGAGATGGTGGTAGCGGGAATGGAGAGAGAGAGAGAGAGAGAGAGAGAGAGAGAGGGAAATAAAAAAGCGAGAGAGAGAAATAAAGAAAAGCGAGAGAGAGAAAAGAAATAGAAAGGAGAGAGAGAAATGAGAAAGCGAGAGAGAGAGAGAAATAAAGAAAGCGAGAGAGAGAGAGAAATAAAGAAAGGAGAGAGAGAGAATAAAGAAAGCGAGAGAGAGAGAGAAATAAAGAAAGCGAGAGAGAGAAATAAGAAAGGAGAAAGAGAGAGAGAGAAATATAGAAAGCGAGAGAGAGAGAGAATGAAGAAAGCGAGAGAGAGAAATAAAGAAAGGGAGAGAGAGAGAAAAAATGAAGAAAGGAGAGAGAGAGAAGAAATGAAGAAAGGAGAGAGAGGAAATATAGAAAGCGAGAGAGAGAGAGAAATAAAGAAAGCGAGAGAGAGAGAGAAATAAAGAAAGCGAGAGAGAGAGAGAGAAATAAAGAGAGCGAGATAAAGAGATAAAGAGAAAGCAACAGAGAGAGATTATATTCAACACCCCGTGACGTAATTGTACAGTCATTAGTAGTGCCACAAACCACCACCAGAGGGCCAAGCAATTATGGTACACCTTTCATTACCTGATTATAGGATTACATTAGACTATAATTATCACCCCACAATTATCATGACACTTAGGCCAGTAATCCCCTTCACTCAGATTATCGTCGGGATATATGACCTTTTCCCCCTCTCCCCCTCCTTCCCCTCACCCCGCCCGCTTTGCCCCTTTCTCCTGAGTGCTTGAGTGAGATGATGATGTGATTATTTCTCTCTGTCTTTCTCTCTGTCTTGACTCCTCTCCTCTCACCCATTTCCTCCTCCTTACCTTGGTGTATAACATATCTCTATTACAGGGCTAGAGAAGCACTTGGCAGGTAAGAATCCTAACACCCCTCCCCCTTCCTCCTCCCTCCCCCCTTAAAAATATGAACACCTGTACCTTTGTTATGGTATCTACACTTTTGAGAACGAAGGAAAAGACCTAGATGGTTGGGGGTTAGGGTCCACAATCTGTCTCAGGGTGGTCAGTTAGGTTAGGTCCACAATCTGTCTTGTAGATGGGTTAGGTTAGGTTGTGAATTTGTGTTAGGTTAGTCTACAATCTGTCTCTAGGATGGTTGTGGGTTGGGTTAGGTTAGGTCCGGTCAATCTGTCTCTAGGATGGTTGTGGGGGGTTAGGTTGTAGGGTTCACACTGTCTCTTTCAGGATGGTGG
Organism: Homarus americanus; assembly: GCF_018991925.1. NCBI lineage: Eukaryota > Metazoa > Arthropoda > Malacostraca > Decapoda > Nephropidae > Homarus > Homarus americanus. The sequence continues at coordinate 168,531 of NW_024752905.1, read as the reverse complement.
GGAGTTAAGGTCCACAATCTGTTTTAGGTGGTTGTAAAGGAAGGTGAAGAGTCTGCATCTCTGTCTCTAGGGATGGTTGTGGGGGTTAGGTTAGGTTAGGTCTCACAATCTGTCTCTATGGTTGGGGGGTTAGGGGTCCACAATCTGTCTCTAGGATGGTTGTGTTTAGTCCACAATCTGTCTGTGATGGTTGTGGGGGTTAGGTTCACACCTGTCCTAGGATGGTTGTTGTGGTGCTGGGGTCCACAATCTGTTCTTTGTGGGGTGGTTGAGGTTAGGGTCCAATCTGTCTCTAGGATGGTTGTGGGGTTAGGTTAGGTTAGGTTCACAATCTGTCTCTAGGATGGTTGTGGGGGTAGGTTAGGTCCACAATCTGTCTGTTGTGGGGGTTAGGTTAGGTCCACAATCTGTTTCTGGGTGGTTCTGGGGGTTAGGTTAGGTTAGGGTCCAGCAATCTGTCTCTCTATGGGGTTAGGTAGGTTAGGTTCACATCTGTCTCTAGGATGGTTGGGGTTAGTTAGTCCACAATCTGTCTCTAGGGTGGTTATGCTAGCAGGGGTCCACAATCTTTCTAGGATGGTTGTTAGTTAGGTCCACAATCTGTCTCTAGGATGGTTGTGGAGAGGTTAGGTTCACAATCTGTCTCTAGGATGGTTGTGTTAGTCCACAATCTGTTCTGGGATGGAAGTAGGTTAGTCCACAATCTGTTTGGTGTTCTGGGGGGTTAGGTTAGGTTCACAATCTGTCTCTAGGATGGTTGTGGGGGTTAGTTAGGTTAGGTCCACAATCTGTCTCTAGGATGGTTGTGGGGTTAGGTTAGGGTCCACAATCTGTCTCTAGGATGGTTGTGGGGGTTGGGGTTAGGGCCCAATCTGTTTCTAGGGGTGGTTCTGGGGTTAGGTTAGGTCCACAATCTGTTCTCTGGATGGTTGTTGTGGGGGTTAGTTGAGTCCACAATCTGTCTCTAGGATGGTTGTGGGGGTTAGGTTAGGTTAGTCTCACAATCTGTCTCTAGGATGGTTGTGGGGGTTAGGTTAGGGTTAGGTCCACAATCTGTCTCTAGGATGGTTGTGGGGGTTAGGTTAGGTTAGGTTCACAATCTGTCTCTAGGGATGGTTGTGGGGGAAGTAGGGTCCACAACTGTCTCTAGGATGGTTGTGGGGGTTAGGTTAGGGTCTAAATCTGTTTTAGGGTGGTTCGGGGGTTAGGTTAGGTTAGGGTCCACACTCTTTCTTGGATGGGTTGTGGGGGTTAGGTTAGGTTAGGTTCACAATTTGTCTCTGGATGGTTGTGGGGGGTAGGAGTTAGGTCTACAATCTGTCTCTAGGATGGTTGGGGGGTTAGGTAGGGTCCACAATCTGTAGGTGGTTCTGGGGGTTAGGGTTGGGTCCACAATCTGTCTCTAGGATGGTTGTGTAGTTCACAATCTGTCTCAGATGGTTGTGGGGAGTTAGTCCATCAATCTGTCTCTAGGATGGTTGTGGGAAGAGGATCCACAATCTGTTTCTAGGATGGTTGTGAAGGTTAGGTAGGGTCCACAATCTGTTTTAGGTGGTTCTGGGGTTAGGGTTAGTCCACAACTCCTAGGATGGTTGTAGGTCCGACTGTCTCTAGGATGTAGTTGTTAGGGCACCTGTTCAGGATGGTTGTTGAAGTCCTACAATCTGTCTCTAGGATGGTTGTGGGGTTGGGTTGAGGTCCAATCGTCTCTGGGATGGGTGTTGGGTGTGGGTAAGTTAGTTTAGTCCACAATCTGTCTCTGGGATGGTTGTGGGGCAGGTTAGGTTAGGGTCCACAATCTGTCTCTAGGATGGTTGGGTTAGGTTAGGTTCACAATCTGTCTCTAGGATGGTTTGTGGGGTTAGGGTCATGTTAGGATGTGTTGACCAACTGTCTCTAGGATGGTTGTGTTTAGTTGTTAGTCCACTGTTCTGGATGTGAAGTTAGGTTAGGTTAGTCCACAATCTGTCCTAGGATGTTGTGGTTAGGTTAGGTTAGTCCACAATCTGTCTCTAGGATGGTGGGGGGTTAGGTTAGGTTGTGTCCACAATCTGTCTCTCAGGATGGTTGTGGGGGTTAGGTTAGGTTAGGTCCACAATCTGTCTCTAGGATGGTTGTGGGGGTTAGGTTAGGTCCACAATCTGTTCTCTAGGATGGTTGGGTTAGGAATAGGTCTCAATTCTCTAGGATGGTTGTGGGGTTGACTAAGAGTAGTATGTGTATAAGGGGTGAGGGATGTGTGTGAGGAGAAGGTAACAGGAGTGTTTACCCTTCCTTCCCTTCCTTCCATTCCTTCCTTCATTCCTTCCCCACCATGCTTCCTTCTTTTCCTACTTTCTTTCTTGCTTCTTCCTCTCTTCCTCTCTCCCTCCCTCCTCCTTCCCTCCATCCATCTCCTCCTCCTTCCCTCCCTCCTCTCCCCTCCTTCCTTCCTCCCTCCCTCCTTCCTCCTCCTTCCTTCCTTCTCTCTCCTCTCTCCAGATAGTCAAGATAAGGAGGCACTACATCACTTGTCCCATTATCATTACTTTTTATCATTTTATGTATGGATACCACACCTGTTTCATTGTTGGGTGCTCCTGTTCATACCCGCTTGAATTGGTTGGAGAAGGGGTTGGTGTCTGTCTGTCTGTCTGTCTCTCCGTCTCTCTCTGTCTGTCTGTCGTATTCTGAATAGTGTGCTAGAACCTGTATCTTCCACCTCCTCCTAACCTCCTCTCCTTCCCTCCTTCCTCCTTTCTCCCCTCCTCCTCTCCTTCCCCCTCCCTCTCAAGAGACCACCCACTAAAACCTCACCAATCTGCATCTGGATGGCAATAATGATGGTCCTTTCTCGTTCTTATAGTCATTTGTTTCCGGTTAGGCTGTAAAGATAAGGTTGGGGAGGAGGGGTGGGGGATGGATGGTCATAGCTGTCCATACTGAACGTAAACACGGAGGAGATGGATGGTTAGTGAGAGAGGGGGGGGGGGGGGGCTGTTCTTCCCTGGTTTTAACCTTAATTTATCTTCACTTATTTCTGTGTTATGGTATTTTCTATTTATTCTTGACTTTATTAGTGTAGAAATCTTGTATTGTGTTTGTAGTCAATAATATGGTGTCGGGTGAAAATCTCTCTCTCTTCCTTTGTTCTTGCTTTAACTGTTCACTCATTGCTCCTCATTCTCTTGTAGCTTTTATGTTTATGAACCCGAAGGAACATTATGTAATGAATTGTTTTTGTTTTTGTTTGTGTTTTTGTTGTTTGTTTGTTAAATATTGATATATGACTGAACTGGGAATGATTTTTTATGTTTTTATTTATTTATTTTTTATTGTTTTTCTTATTGTTGACATTTATGTTTTTATTCTTTCTGTTTTTGCATGACCCCTCCCCCCCACCTACCTCCCCACCACGTCCTACCACCCTACACCCCTCCACCACGTCCTACCGCCCTTCACCTCCCCACCACGTCCTACCACCCTTACACCTCCCCCACCACGTCCCACCATCCTTACACCCTCCACCACGTCCTACCATCCTTACACCTCCCCACCACGTCCTACCATCCTTACACCTCCCCCACCGTCCTACCACCCTTACACCTCCCCCACCGTCCTACCATCCTTACACCCCCTCCACCACGTCCTACCATCCTTACACCTCCCTCACCACGTCCTACCATCCTTACACCTCCCCCACCACGTCCTACCATCCTTACACCTCCCCACCACGTCCTACCACCCTTCACCTCCCCCACCACGTCCCACCACCCTTACACCTCCCCCACCACGTCCTACCATCCTTACACCTCCCCACCCGTCCCACCACCTTACACCTCCACCACGTCCTACCACCCTTACCCTCCCCACCACGTCCTACCACATCCTTGCACCCCCACCACGTCCTACCATCCTTACACCTCCCTCACCACGTCCTACCATCCCACCTCCCCCACCACGTCCTACCATCCTATCTCCCCCACCACGTCCTACCACCTTACACCTCCCCACCACGTCCCACCACCCTTACACCTCCCTCACCACGTCCTACCATCCTACACCTCCCCACCAGTCCTACCATCCTTACACCCTCCACCACGTCCTACCATCCTTACACCTCCCCACCACGTCCTACCACCCACACCTCCCCCACCACGTCCTACCATCCTTACACCCCCCACCACGTCCTACCATCCTTACACCTCCCCACCACGTCCTACCACCCTTACACCCTCCCCCACCACGTCCTACCACCTTACACCTCTCCCCACCACGTCCTACCATCCTTACACCCCCTCCACCACGTCCCACCATCCTTACACCTCCCTCACCACGTCCTACCATCCTTACACCTCCCCACCACGTCCTACCATCCATTACACCTCCCTCACCACGTCCTACCATCCTTACACCTCCCCAACGTGTCCCACCACCCTTACACCTCCCCCACCACGTCCTACCATCCCACACCCCTCCACCACGTCCTACCACCTTTACACCTCCTCACCACGTCCCACCATCCTTACACCCCCTCCACCACGTCCTACCATCCCACACCCCTCCACCACGTCCTACCATCCTACACCTCCCCCACCACGTCCCACCACCTACACCTCCCCCACCACGTCCTACCACCCTTACACCTCCCCCACCACGTCCTACCATCCTTACACCCCTCCACCACGTCCCACCATCCCACCTCCCCACCACGTCCTACCACCCCACCTCCCCACCACGTCCTACCACCCTACACCCCCACCACGTCCTACCACCCTTACACTCCCCCCACCACGTCCTACCATCCCACACCTCCACCACGTCCTACCATCCTTACACTCTCCCTCACCACGTCCTACCACCCTTACACCTCCCCCACCACGTCCTACCACCCCTTACACCTCCCCCACCACGTCCTACCACCCTTACACCTCCCCCACCACGTCCTACCACACCTCCACCAGTCCTACCACCTTTACACCCCCACCACGTCCTACCACCTTACACCTCCCCACCACGTCCTACCACCCTACACCCCCCCTCCACCACGTCCTACCATCCTTACACCTCCCTCACCACGTCCTACCACCCTTACACCCCCACCACGTCCTACCACCCCACTCCCCCCACCACGTCCTACCACCCCACACCTCCCCCACCACGTCCTACCACCCTTACACCTCCCCCCACCACGTCCCACCACCCCACACCTCCCACCACGTCCTACCACCCTTACACCTCCCCCACCACGTCCTACCACCCTTACACCCTCCACCACGTCCTACCACCCTTACTTCCACCACGTCCTACCACTCCTACACCTCCCCCACCACGTCCTACCACCCCCACACCTCCCCCACCACGTCCCACTACTCCTTTCACCTCCCCCACCAGTCCCACCCCCCTTACACCTCCCCCACCACGTCCCACCACCCTACACCTCCCCACCACGTCCTACCACCCTTACACCTCCCCCACCACGCCCACCACCCACACCTCCCCACCACGTCCTACCCCCACACCTCCTCCCCCACCACGTCCCACCACTCTACACCCCCCCCACCACGTCCTACCACCCTTACACCTCCCCCACCACGTCCCACCACCACCCTTACACCTCCCCCACCACGTCCTACCCCCACTACACCTCCTCCACCACGTCCACCACCCTTACACCTCCCCCACCACGTCCTACTACCCTACACCTCCCCCACCACGTCCTACCACCCTTACACCTCCCCCACCACGTCCGACCACCCTACACCCCCTCCACCACGTCCCACCACCCTTAACTTCCACCACGTCCCACCCCCACTACACCTCCTCCACCACGTCCTACCACCCTTACACCTCCCCACCACGTCCTACCACCCTTACACCTCCCCCACCGCGTCCTACCACCCTACACCTCCCTCACCACGTCCTACCACCCTACACCTCCCCCACCACGTCCTACCACCCTTACACCTCCCCACCACGTCCTACCACTCTACACCTCCCCCACCACGTCCCACCACCTCTACACCTCCCCACCACGTCCTACCCCACCACACCTCCCACTTCACCCCTAACATGTCTCGGTGTTGATGTGAGGGAGTGAATGCTTGTCCTGTGATATACTTCAAACACATATTACCATTGAGCAGTCAGCAGTGACCCCACTATGGAGGAGGAGGAGGGGGTGAGGGAGAAGAGGAGGGGTGAGGAGAAGAGGAGGGGGTGAGGAAGAAGAGGAGGGGTGAGGGAGAAGAGGAGGGGTGAGGGAGAAGAGGAGGGGGTGAGGGAGAAGAGGAGGGGGGGTGAGGAAGAAGAGGAGGGGGGTGAGGGAGAAGGGAGGGGGGTGAGGAGAAGAGGATGGGTGGAGGTAGGGAGAGGAGGATAAGGATTGGGGACGGGGATAGTGGAGGGTAATATTGTAACCTTAGGTGGATAATGGCGTCGGCTGGATAGTAGTAGAATGACATCGTCGGTCGGATAGTAATGACACCCAGGATGGATTGTGGATTGGAATGGATAGTACATTAACGAATGGAGAGTTAATGATTGACAGTCCATTATCGTCACTCGTGTTATTCACTAAGTCTTCTTCCTCCTCTTCTGTCTCCAGTTGGCGCCAAGGAAAAAATTAGAAGTCGGGTTGGGGAGACTTTCAACTTCCTATGCGTCGTCTCTCTCAGGCGAGGAACATCTATCAAAACTAATTAAATAAATAAGACGAATCAAACTACACGTATATCTTGTAATTAGAAATGAATTACATGACTATTGAAATTCTTGAAATTCATATCGATAATGAAAATAACTAATAATCAACACTTTTGGGGGGAATTGAATCAAGAGACGGGAATGAATAAAATGTTATGGAATAGTGAAAAGACAACAAATGAATATCGGCAAGAAATCGGATGAGTTTTTTTAGGAGGAGGAGGGGAGAATTGGTGATCCTTATGTAAATTACAAGATTTTATGCTCTACAGAATTATCATAAAAACTGTAGATGATAGGAAAATAGACTTTTTTTATTTTTTAGGAGTGGAATTAGAATAACAAAGAGCTTACCTCATCTTGAAATATTATTTAAAAAAGATGATTTATTTTTTCTTGTAATTTATCATATTCAGTGGTCGTAGTTCTAGACAGTTAATTCATTTAAATCATCGTCCTCAGAGGGTTAAATCATCGTCATCAAAGAGTTAAATCATCGTCATCAAAGGGTTAAATCATCGTCATCAAAGGGTTAAATCATCGTCATCAAAGGGTTAAAACATCGTCATCAAGGGTTAAAATCGTCCTCAGTGGGTTAAATCAAAGGGTTAAATCATCGTCATCGGGTTAAATCATCGTCATCAAAGGGTTAAATCATCGTCATCAAAGGTTAAAACATCGTCATCAAAGGGTTAAATCATCGTCCTCAGTGGTTAAATCATCATCAAAGGGTTAAACATCATCAAGGTTAAATCATCGTCATCAGGGTTAAATCATCGTCATCAAAGGTATAATCATCATCAAAGGGTTAAATCATCGTCCTCAGTGGGTTAAATCATCATCAAAGGTTAAATCATCGTCATCAAGGGTTAAACATCAAGGTTAAATCATCGTCATCAAAGTGTTAAATCATCGTCATCAAAGGGTTAAATCATCGTCATCGGGTTAAATCATCGTCATCAGGTTAAATCATCGTCATCAAAGATAAATCATCTTCATCAAAGTGTTAAATCATCGTCTTCAAAGGGTTAAATCATCGTCATCAAAGAGCTAAATCATCGTCATCAAAGGGTTAAATCATCGTCATCAAAGAGTTAAATCATCTTCATCAAAGGTTAAATCATCGTCGTCAAGGGTTAAATCATCGTCATCAAAGAGTTAAATCATCGTCACAAAGGGTTAAATCATCGTCATCAAAGGTTAAATCATCGTCATCAAAGGGTTAAATCATCGTCATCAAAGGGTTAAATCATCGTCATCAAAGGGTTAAACATCGTCATCAAAGGGTTAAATCATCGTCATCAAAGGGTTAAATCATCGTCATCAAAGGTTAAATCATCGTCATCAAAGAGTTAAATCATCGTCATCAAAGGGTTAAATCATCGTCATCAAAGAGTTAAATCATCGTCATCAAAGTGTTAAATCATCGTCATCAAAGGGTTAAATCATCGTCCTCAGAGGGTTAAATCATCGTCATCAAAGAGTTAAAACATCGTCATCAAAGGGTTAAATCATCGTCATCAAAGGGTTAAATCATCGTCATCAAAGGGTTAAATCATCGTCATCAAAGGGTTAAATAATATAACCTACATTTCCCTCTAAAAGACGTTAAGGGAAATATCACTTTAACGTTAGAGCCATATACTGTACATGAGGGGGTACAAAATAGGGAGTATGTAAAGGGGGTACAAAATAGGGAGTATGTAAAGGGGGTACAAAATAGGGAGTATGTAAAGGGGGTACAAAATTATGAAGGTTGATGATTAGTGTAGTAGTAGTAGTAGCAATAGTAGTAGTAATAGTAGTTTTAGTAGTAATATTTTTAGTAGTAGTTTTAGAAGTAGTAGTTATAGTAGTAGTAGTAGTAGTAGTAGCAGTAATAATGAAGCCCCTCTTCTTGCACACCATGGCGTGATCGCCGTCATAGGAAGAGCCACACACGCATTGGGAGGGCAAACCTTCTACTGGCCGACCGGACCTTAGAGCAATGGCATCTGTAAATTCTTGTTTGTTAAGACTGAAACCATTTGCCCTTATCGGTAACGTAGTTAACCAGTTCGAGGCGCCCACCTCCTGCACTATAGCTACTTTTTTTTTCAAATTTTCTGGAACCTGCAGCAACAGTTGCTGCAACTTATCATTTTGGCAGTGCTGTCGATCTGTCGTAATGGACCTACGAATCTCGTTTACTTCACTGGTCTCGACTTCCCCTGTTGCATTCTGGGCTATTATGTGGTCCGTGAGGGCTGCCGTGAGCTTCAGTGAATTTTGACGTTCGGTGGCTGCAATCTCCTCTGGATTGGTTAGTCCCATCCCTCCCAGTCTTGATGGAAGTGCAAGAAGTGTTCTTTCTGCTGGGGTTAAGTGAGTGTGTTTCACTAATTTGGGAATGAACTTGACACTGATAGCTTCTTCCAGAGGGTGGAGGAGGGGTCCGATATCACGGATAGTACGCATCAGGTAGTTCCAACGATGCTTGACTCCATGGGTGAATGCAGCCAAAGCCGCATGTGGCTCTGTGTTAGCAATCTCAGACAGAGCTTGGATTTCACTAACCCACTCATTCACCTTTCCCGCTACGTACTCGGTCTTGAAGTCCGTAGTGCCAATTACTGCACCTAGGTGTCTTTGGCCTTCCTTAGTTATTTTGACCTCACTTCCGCCAAAAACCTCCTTTGCCCGTTCATAATGTTCTGGCTTCACAATGAGGAAGGACTTCATAATAGTAGTAGAAGTAGTAGTAATAGTAATAATAATAGTAGTAGTAATAGTAGTAAATAAGTAATCGTAGTAGTAGTAATGGTAGTAGTTAGTCTGAATCTCTCTAATGAAAAGTAGTGGCCCAATATTTTTTCAGATGGCCGACCACACCAGCCATTATTTTTCGTTCATGTCAAGCTGAGGAAATAACTACAATATCTGTGGTCCACATTATGGCCATCTCGTCTCCTAGTCAATGGCCATCTCGTCCCCTAGTTAATGGCCATCTCGTCTCCTAGTTAATGGCCATCTCGTCTCCTAGTTAATGGCCATCTCGTCCCCTAGTTAATGGCCATCTCGTCCCCTAGTTAATGGCCATCTCGTCTCCTAGTTAATGGCCATCTCGTCTCCTAGTTAATGGCCATCTCGTCTCCTAGTTAATGGCCATCTCGTCCCTCCCAGTCACGATTGTGCGGGGTGGAGAGGAGATACTGTCTTGTCCCCGAGCCTGTAGCCTCACCCCTCACCCACCCCTCACCCTCTCACCACCCCCCTCACCACCCCTCACCCCTCCACCACCCCTCACCCCTCTCACCACCCCTCACCCCTCTCACCCCTCCACCTCTCCCACCACCCCTCACCCCTTCACCACCCCTCACCCCTCCCCACCACCCCCACCCCTCTCACCACCTCACCCTCACCCCTCCCCACCACCTCACCACCCCTCACCCCTCCCCACCACCTCTCACCACCCCTCACCTCTCACCACCCCTCACTGCCTCGCCATCACCACCCCTAACCACTCACCACTAGGATATTAACCCCTATGACACACCCTCTTCTAAGGTCGTATATCCTGTAAATCCTCAACACATTAACTCGCCCGAAATAATATATAAATAATGGAAGGATTTTTGTTGTTTTTTTTTTATTTATTTTTTTTTTTTCAAGGAAGTTTCTTGTTTGTTTGTTTGTTTGTTTGTTATTAAAAAAAAGTCTCGGTTTGTTGATTAAATTTTAAGTAGATATTGTTGCAAGGAATTGGTATCACTGGAGGGTTGCGGTGGCTGAGTGTATGTTAGCATTCAACCTATCCTAAGGAACGTTGGTTCGCATCCTGTGTTATATTACACAGAAAGTAATTGTTTGTTGTTTAATTAATTAGATAAAAAAAATTATGTTACACTATTGAATAATATTTTTATGTGGATGGGATGAAAAATTATATCACATAAGCCTTCAGACTAAATTATTTTTTAAAGTAACAAAAAATGTAATATTCTCTTAGATATGGAACAAAAAATACAATATTCTCTTAGATATGGAACAAAAAAATGCAATAGTCTTTTAAATATGAACCAAAAATACAATAGTCTCTTAGATATGGAACAATAAATTCAATATTCTTTTAGATATGGATCAAAAAAATACGATATTCTCTTACAATGGAACCAAAAATACAATATTCTCTTACAATGGAACAAAAAATACAACTAATTATACATCTTTATATAATCACAATAAGAGAATAAGATGGATGGAACACAGGCAGAAACACGGGATTATAAATGATAGGTTGTCGGTATTGTGATGGTGGATGTTACTCAGAACCTGATGGGCATATTTCACCTCCTTGTGTTCTGAGTGGTTCTGTCATTTGCCTTCTGTTGTTACGACCACCTCCCTGTACCGGTAACTTTGGACTGGTGTACCGATAACTTGTACTTGTGGGTCACCCTAATATATTGATAATTTTATGTTGTGAATGTGTATATAATGTTGTGAATGTGTAAATAATATTGTAAATGTTTAAATAATGGTGTGAATATGCAAATAATGTTGTGAATGAGTAAATAAATAATGTTGTGAATGTGTAAATAATATTGTGAATAGTACATAATATTGTGAATGTGTATATATTGATTAGAATGTGTATATAATGATTAGAATGTGTATATAAAAGGGCCTCCACTTGGCCCCCATGACACACTTGACAGCTTCGTAAACACCAACTTACATCCGGGTTTGTTTACTTTCATGACGTCACTTCCGATAGAGGCCACGTTAGAAGTGTTTTTTAATTGCTAGTTGACTCACCTCTTTCAGATTTTTTATTTGTTACAGGTGTTTTTGTTTGTTTGTTTTGTTTTAGTACGAATTTAGACGTTGTTTGGGGTTAGTTTAAGGAAGGAATTAAAACTCGGATTAAAAGAACAGATTCACAGTTAATTTTGATAAAAACTTTCGAATCTAATCTATAAAACTTAATATGAAATTTCCTGTTTTATTTATTGATTTCTCACGCATTTTTTAATTACTATTTTTTTTTTATACTTTAATTTTATCCTCTTCACCACTGATCGATCACGTCTCTGTTACATACTGTTGGCAAGTACTGGGCCTTCACCAGCTCCTGAATGTACTACCTGACCCTACTCTTGTGTTGGTCAAGTCTGGTGCCGTCACAACACTCTCAGTCAGATCATTCTCCTCTCTGTGGGTTAACTGAGGTGCCGTGTAGTGCCATTATAACAGTTGAGTGGGGTAGAGTATGTTCATTTATTAGTTTATTATAGTTTATGCTTCAGCCTTACCTATGTAAAGAAAACGAAGGGGCTATGTTGTTGGTTAAAACGTAAGATTATCTCATATATCTTGTGGCTTTTGTCTTTATTATTTAGTGTTGTGACAGACAGACAGACAGACAGACAGACAGACATCAAGACCAAGCCAGAGGAAATATACTGTATATCATCAAGTTGTGGGGAGTATAATTTGAGACAACACACACACGTCTCAGGCCACACCTTACGGTCTTTAAATGATTTCTGTATATAATTTGACCCTCTTGAACGTATCTAAATTAGGTACAGTCTCTTAGTGTATATATATATATATATATATATATATATATATATATATATATATATATATATATATATATATATAACTATATATATAACAACCCTTAATATATATATGCTATTGTAACTTTGTGGTGTAGTTTAATGCTTTCAGGTGTCTAGTTACGTTAGGTTAGGTTAAGTTAGGTTAGGTTAGCAGTTAGTTAGGTTAGCAGTTAGTTAGTTTAGTGGATTTATCGTAATATTATGCGACAATTCTTAGCCAGTCACCGTCTATCCTTTGACTGTTAACTGATAAATGTTTATATACAGTCGGCGGTCGGTAGAGTCTTTCATCTTGTGTGTGTGTGTGTGTGTGTGTGTGTGTGTGTGTGTTTATTTATTTATTATGATGTGTACTTTGGTTCTTTGAGTCTCTCTCTCTCTCTCTCTCTTTTACTCACCCAGGTTTCCTTCCCTTTCTCCTATCTTCCCTTCATCTTCTTCTCTGTCTTTAATCTCCTTCCCTTCCTCCCTCTTTCCTGTTTCCTATCCTCTTCTTTTCCTCCCTTCCACCCCCCTATTTTCTTCTTTTTCTCCCTCTTTCCCCTCTCTTATCCCTCTTTCCCCTCTCTTCTTTCGTTTCTCCCTCTCTTCCGTCTCCCCTCCTTCCCTTTCTCCCTCTTCCTTCTCCTTTTTCACTCTCCTTTCCTCCTTCTTTCCCTCACCTCTGACATCTCCTCTGTTCGTGTGTGTGTGTGTGTGTGTGTGTGTGTGTGTGTGTGTGTGTGTGTGTGTGTGTGTGAGTAGACTGGTGGCACCATCTGTTACCAGGAAGGTGGGAAGGGTCCAGTGTGCCATTTGGACCCCTTGCCCCCTTCCCTACAGGTGATAAACTCCTCCTGCCTCCCCCTCCTCACCCTCCCCCCTCCTCGTCCCCCTCCCCCCCCCTCCCCCCTCCCCTCCTTCATCCCCCCCTCCCCTCCCCCCCCTGGTCTCTACTGGCTTTGATCTCAGCTACACGGGGGATGAGGCCAGACCGTGTGATTACCAGAGGGTCTGTGTATTAATCCGTTACTGTCGTATCTTATATGAGGGGGAAGATGTCACATTAATGAGGGGGAGAGAGAGAGAGGGGGGGGGGAGGCTTTTTGTATGACCTGGAAAAAAAAGTATTTAATTTGGGGGAAGAACTAGGGTCTTTTTTGTATATGAAATGGGGAAAAATTAGGGATTTTTTTTTTCTCCAATAGCATGAATAATTAAAGTTTCAAAGACCAAGAGAAATAAGTGATTAAAGTGTAGTAATAGTAGTAGTAGTGTGAGTGTAGTAATAGTAGTAGTAGTAGTAGTAGTGTAAGTGTAGTGAGTATGTTTACCCAGCCTACAGTACTGACTCAGGTTAATGAATTTGAGCCGCCGTCTTGTGAGGTGTTAGGTCGAGCTGTTGTGATGCAGGTATAGAGTTTTATTAACTTATACGACGGTGGTAAGTGTCTTGTTATTTCTTAGGGGGGAAAGTGGGTGTGTCCGTCCGTCTGTCTGTGTGTCCGTCCGTCTGTCTATGCACAAATTACCTGGCCCGTAAAACACACACACACACACACACACACATACACACACCATACCCTAAACACGCCTCACAAAAACTGACCCAAACCTCTTATATAAAAAACAAAAAAAAACAAAAAAACAAATTCCTTTTTTTGTTTGTCTGTTTTAAAAATTAGTCTACATCTCGTTTGTTTTTTTGTTTTTTGTATTTAAAGATATATATTGTTTACATTATGTTAATAGAAAGACCTGTTTGTTTGTTGTTTACTTAGTATATTATTAGGCTTATGAGGCTTTATTGAGTATATATCAAAAAGACTTACATAGAAGACTAGTATAATACGTATTTCAGTCACACATTATATAATATTTTCTATAATCGCATAAATATAATCCGTTTAACCTACATAGTGAGAAGTGCCGGGAATCGAACTCGGACCTCTAAAATGGTAGGCAGGAGGCTTATCCAATAGACCACGGCTTAAATATTAATCATTGCTTACTCAGAAAAAATCTCAATATACGTCTTTTTTCATATATAAAAAAGCCTTTTATGTGAATCTACTTTTGGGTGTAAAAGTGTAAATGAACATAGTACTTCACCTCCTATCAAGCCGTGGATGATGTAAAAAAAATAAACACATTTACATGAGCGTAAAAAAGTAAACATGAAAGATTGTAAGGGGGAAGTGGATAGGAGGGAGAGAGATAGAAGGAGAGGGAGGGTGGATGAGAGGGATAGAGAGGGAGAGGAAGGATGAAAGAGATGGAGATAGAGAGAGGGATAGAAGGAGAGGGGGGGGTGATTGAGGGATAGAGAGAGGGAGAGAAAGGATGAAATAGATGGAGATGGGGGGATAGAAGGAGGGTGATTGAGGGATATAGAGAGAGGGAGAGGAAGGATGGAATAGAGGGAGAATAGGAGAAAGACGGATGAGAGCGAGGGGAGGTAGAGATGCTGAGAGAGAGAGAGATTCACTATCAACAGCTGCCTGTCTTTAGGAATTATATGCCGGAAAGGAACCATAAATATTAGACAAAAGGTCGATGCTGAAAATAGATCCCTCCGAGGCTCCCCATTCCCCTCCCATCTCCCTCATTCCCCTCACATCTCCCCATTCCCCTCCCACCACCCCATTCCCTCCCACCACCCCTCCCCTCTGATCACCACAACACTTACCGCGGAAGAACTCAACACAGCCATCTCCAATACCAAAAATAAAGCCCTTGGTTATTCAGGCATCACCAAGGAGATCCTCAGCCACATAAACAACCCGGCCATTGAGAGACTGAGAACCACAATGAACGCTTGCCTGGCCTCGGGTTACTTCCCAACTCAATTCAAAGAGGCCATTATTACCCCAACACCAAAACAAGGAAAGAACCCCGCCCTCCCACTAAACAACAGACCGATCACCCTCTTCGAAGTACCTGGAAAAATCCTAGAAAAAATCATCATTAACCTGTCTGAGAAATCACCTGGAAACAACAAACCGAGTCAACTGCAGACAACAGCGATAGCCCTGGCATGTGAAAACAGAGCCAGAGCCTCAGCGAGTGGTAGACAAAGTAATCTAACTCTCCGGGATGTAACGAAGGCATTTGACAAAGTCTGGCATGACGGTCTAAAATATAAGATCCTCCAACTCGGACTTCCCGCCAACATTGAAAAGTTGCTTTGCAACTTTGTTGACGGCAGAAATGCCAGACTGAAGGAAGGATAACACACAGGAGAGACCTTCCCACCCATGAGTGGAGTCCCTCAGGGGAGCGTCCTCTTCCCCATCCTATATATTATCGACACAAGTGACACGCAGCCTCCCACTAGAATAGGTAACGAAGATATTATGTATGCAAACATCACTCAAATAACAACACATCAAGGAAAATCGCGGGCGTTACTGGTCGACAACACCAGGCGGGAACTAGAAAGGGTAAATAATTACGAAAAGCAATGGAAAACCAGTCTCTCGAAATTCACAGTGGTACCCTTATGCAGAAGGAAAACCCATCCATTAGTAACCAATAATGCCCAGATAGAATACAAAAGCAGAGGCACCCTCCTGGGCCTGCATATATCCACGACAAGTTACTCCCATCATGTCCACACCAGGAAGGAAAAGGCAAGAAGAGAGCTGAGAAATCTATACCGCTTTAAAGTGCTTCCTAATAAAATAAAACTCCGCCTGGTGACATCATTTATCATACCGATATTAACTTATCCAGCAGTACCTCTTCATACTATGAGCACCACTCAAATATTAAAATTACAGGTGGTCAAAAATGAAGCCCTGAGATTTGTCACAGGTGAATGATACCCCTTCACCCGAACCACGGCCGAGACACATAGAGACCTGAGAATAAAACCCATCAACCAGCAGATGCACACCCTGGCCAGCAGAGTCTAGCAAAAGATAGAACGATCAGAGCAAGAACTCCTTCAAAGGCTCCCACCAGATAACGACAACAACCATACATGGTTCCCAAAAAGTTACCAAATCTCAAAAGGTCCATTACCACCCCCGATCTACACGGCCAAGCAATAGACAACCTCCCTAGACCAGCATCCGCCAGTAGGGTCGGCGGGATATGAAATAAGGCCCTTAAAACACCCATATTGGACAGGGTAGGCTGTCTGCCTGTACCGACAGACAATAACTAACCCATGACACAACCCTAACACACTATTAGCTTAGCTAGGTGGTCAGCCCACCCTCTCTTACCTCCTCCTAAACTTCTTCAATTTCCGAACTATGACGTCCTTCCCCCACCTCTAATCTTCTTTCACCCTCCTTTCACCCCTCCTTTCACCCCTCCTTTCACCCCTCCTTTCACCCCTCCTTTCTCTAAACAAAAAAAAAACTTACCGCGGGAATCAAACGCCGCCCCCAGTCGCTCTTAACATCATCTGAACTGAAAAAAGTGACCCAAAACGACACCCAAGTGAAAGCTGGTGGGTGGTGTAGTGGGTGGGTGGTGTAGAGGGTGGGTGGTGTAGAGGATGGGTGGCATAGTGGGTGGGTGGTATGGGGATAAATTGGCATGTGGTGGGTGGGTGGTGTTATAGTGGAGTGGGGTGGTGTGAAGGATAAGGTGAGGTGGATGGGTGGTATAGTGGTGGGTGGTGTAGAGGATGGGTGGCATAGTGGGTGGGTGGTGTAGAGGATGCTTGGTGTAGAGGATGGGTGGTATAGTGGGTGGGTGGTGTAGAGGGTGGGTGGCATAATGGGTGGGTGGTGTAGAGGATGGGTGGTATAGTGGGTGGTTGGTGTAGAGGGTGGGACGTGGGTAGCGTACATGACAAGGCGTGGGTATTAGGTGGTGGGTGTGTACGTAGCGTGGGTAAGAGGGGGTGGGTCTTGCTGGTGACCCCTGACCTCCTCCCATCACCCTCTGTTATGTGGTCAGGATGCCCCGCATGCTTCCCCGATGGGCGCTGTAAACGCTTCTGCACTTCACCTTGCACAGGAAGTAAGGGGGTGCCCAATAAACTAGCCCCTTCGTGGGCAATCTAAATCTAATCTAGAAATGAGAGAGGAGGAGGAGGAAGAGGAGGTCTTAATGGTGGGAGGAGGTGGCAGGGAATGGGGAGGCAGGAAGAGGAGGAAGAGGAGAGAGGAAGAGCTGTGCATTTTTATTAGGGATTTTCACGAGAATACCTTTTTCTAGCGCACCCTCCCACGCCGCCTTCTTCTTCTTCTTCTTCTTCTTCTTCTTCTTCCTTCTGTTTCTTCCTTCTCCTTCTCCCTTCTTCTTTCTTCAGGTTATTATAAATTTACACAGACTAATAAAAAAAATTAGGCTTGTATTATTATTTATTAGTTATTAATTACTATCCCCAGTGAACAACGAACCTAAATTTTATTCCTGAACGAAAATGAAATCAACAAATGGGCATAAGAACATCCAATGAAGTTCATTATCGTTCTTTAATTTTTTTAATTCTTCGGTCAGCCTATAATGGATGATTCAATTGGCTCTTTTTGATGGATTCATTATGAGATTAATTAAAGTTCCTGGAAGGTAATTTACGGATGGTAGGGATTATTTTAATTTTTTTCCCCCTGCCCACCTCTCATTTTAGGGATATTTTTTTAGATGGCGAGGGTAATGGACTGTTGATCATTACGTTCCTTTCATAGGGAAAACCCCCCTCCCCCTCACCCCCCTCCTCTCCCTCCCCGTCAGGTTGAATGGTTGGGGACGAATTGGTTGGGGTTCGTGGAAATTGAGTTTAAGGCCAAAGTAGACAGATAGACAGGAAACGTACACAAGATACCTACATAGACACGAACCGTACATGGAATAGATATACGTACATATTATAGACGAATGACGTACATAAAATTAGACGTATGTAAACGAGAAACGTACACAAAGCACGTAAATAGACGGGTAACGTACACAAAATATCCGTACAGTATATAGATGGGGGTGGGAGCGGGATGGTGTGGGCGTACAGGTGTAGGCCGCTAGTGTGGGCGTAGAGGAGGTGTAGGCCGCTAGTATGGGCGTAGAGGAGGTTTAGGTCGCTAGTGTGGGCGTAGAGGAGGTGTAAGCCGTTGATGTGGGCGTAGAGAAGAGAAGGTGTAGGTCTCTGATGTGGGCGTAGAGGTGTAGGCCATTGATGTGGGCCTAGAGAAAGTATAGACCGTTGATGTGGGCGTAGAGAAGAAAGTATAAACCATTGATGTAGGCGTAGAGAAAGTATATACCATTGATGTAGGCGTAGAGAAAGTATAGACCGTTGACGTAGGCGTAGAAGAGAAAAGGTATTGGCCGTTGATGTAGGTGTTGAGAAAGTATAAACCGTTGATGTAGGCTGAGAGAAAGTATAGACCGTTGATGTGGGCGTAGAGAAGAGAAAGTATAAACCGTTTATGTAGGCTGAGAGAAAGTATAGACCGTTGACGTAGGCGTAGAAGAGAAAGTATAGACCGTTGATGTGGGCGTAGAAGAGAAAATATGAATGGGTGATGTGGGCGTAGAGAAGAGAAAGTATAAACCGTTATGTGGGCGTAGAAGAAAGAAATATAAACCGTTTTATGTAGACTGAGAAAGAAGTATAGACCGTTGACGTAGGCGTAGAAGAAAGTGGGAGCCTCTGGTATATAGACTTGAAGGAGGGAGTCAGATGGTCTCTACTCCCGGGCTGTTCTTTACCAGGTGGAAGGAGATTGAGGGGCCACCTAGAACCTTAGCCAAGCGGTGCAGAGGTGTAAGACTACCTATACTGTATTGTATTGTTGGTGGGTGAGAAAGGAGGCCACATTATCTCTCTCTCTCTCTCTCTCTCTCTCTCTCTCTCTCTCTCTCTCTCTCTCTCTCTCTACGGGGGCCAACTGGACACTCTTTGCATTTAATTATTTTTTTTTTTTACTTTATCACCTTCACTATTCTGATGGTTATGATGTTTTTGTTGTTTATGTTGATTGTTGTTGTTTATGTTGATTGTTGTTGTTTATGCTGATTGTGTGTAGTGTATGTCATTGTCTACAACAGTCTTAGTATTTTTTCTGTTTATTTAAATATTCTTGTTAATATTTATTTTCCTTCATATTGTTTCTTTGTTTTATGTTTGTTGTTTATTTGTGTTTATTTATTTTTGTTTGTTTATTTATGTCTTTGTTTTTATCTGTTGTCATTATTTTTGTTTGTTTGTTTTATTTTTGTTGTTTGTGTTTATTTTTTTATTTATTTTTTTTAATCATTATTTGTTTATTTTTTTAATTTATTTCAATACGAATGACTGTATTTGATGTATTAATAAATTCTCAATACACAAAATTAATTCTACTTAAATTTTATTATATATATATTAATAAATTCTGAACACAAGAAACATTTTAAAGCAAGTATCAATATATTTCTCAAACGTTAGTGACACAATATATTTCTCACGCGTTAGTAAGTGAAACAACAGATTTCTCTGCGTTAGTGAGACAACACAGCCAACACCCAGCGCTAGGGAAAAAAATTCTTCTGAAGGAAAAAAGTGATTTTTTTCCCTTAAATATTTCGTTCCCCAGTGTTTAGTAGGAGGTATTTTATGGTACAATAGTTCCTCCTGTGTTTAATGAACCTCGTGTATGTATGTATGTATGTGTGTATGTATGTATGTATGTATGTGTGTGTGTGTGTGTGTGTGTGTGTGTGTGTGTGTGTGTGTGTGTGTGTGATCATCTTATTTACCATTTTTTTCTTTTATTGTATCCATTCACCTTCCTTCCCTGGTCGTCGCTTTAAACTGATGATTCTCTGGTGAGTTTCCTTTTCCTGTGTCACCTACCCCCCACCCGTCAGGGCACTGTCCCTTCCACTGGGCTATTAAGGTCGTCTTCATCTTAGTCAATTAGTTTCCTCCTTTTTCTGAGATTTCCATTTCTGCTCACACACACACACACACACACACACACACACACACACACACACACACACACACACACACACACACACACACACACACACACACACACACACACAACAACACACACACACACACACACCCACCTTAACCCCATCACCATCCGTCTCCCAGTATATTGCTTTCATTTTCACTACTTGTACCCTTTGACTTTTCGTGTTGGAGGGTGAAGTCATCTGTCTCTTGTCTGTCTGTTGGGAGGGTGAAGTCATCTGTCTCTTGTCTGTCTGTTGGGAGGTGGAAGTCATCTGTCTCTTGTCTGTCTGTTGGGAGGGTGAAGTCATCTGTCTCTTGTCTGTCTGTTGGGAGGGTGAAGTCATCTGTCTCTTGTGTGTGTGTTGGGAGGGTGAAGTCATCTGTCTGTTGGTGACTTCAGGTTATTTTTTCTTATACATCTTCTCTGACATCAGGTGAATTATATGAGTCACAGTGGTGTTCAATGTTCCACCGTCTCGTATAGTGTTCCAGAGGCTCGTATAGTGTTCTAGGGACTTGTGTAGTGTTCCACCGTCTTGTATAGTGTTCCAGAGGCTCGTATAGTGTTCTAGGGACTTGTATAGTGTTCCACCGTCTTGTATAGTGTTCCAGAGGCTCGTATAGTGTTTTAGGGACTTGTGTAGTGTTCCACCGTCTTGTGTGTGTTCCTGAGGCTCGTATAGTGTTCTGGGACTTGTGTAGTGTTCCACCGTCTTGTATAGTGTTCCAGAGGCTCTTATAGTGTTCTAGGGACTTGTTTAGTGTTCCAGCGGCTTGTATAGTGTTCCACCGTCTTGTATAGTGTTCCAGAGGCTTGTATAGTTCAGAGGCTCGTATAGTGTTCTAGGGACTTGTGTAGTGTTCCAGCTGCTTGTATAGTGTCCCACCGTCTTGTATATGTTCCAGAGGCTCGTATAGTGTTCTAGGACTTGTTGTGTTGTTTGTGTTTGTATAGTGTTAGGGACTTGTTTAGTGTTCCAGCGGCTTGTATAGTTCCACCGTCTTGTATAGTGTTCCAGAGGCTTGTATAGTGTTCCAGAGGCTCGTATAGTGTTCTAGGGACTTGTTTAGTGTTCCAGCGGCTTGTATAGTGTTCCACCCTCTTGTGTAGTGTTCCAGAGGCTCGTATAGTGTTCTAGGGACTTGTTTAGTGTTCCAGCAGCTTTTATAGTGTTCCACCGTCTTGTATAGTGTTCCAGGGACTTATATAGTGTTCCAGCGGTTTGTTTAGGGTTCCAGGGACTTGTTTAGTGTTCCAGCGGCTTGTGTTGTCTTCTGTCATACAATTTCCATACTGGGCCCCCCTAAAAAAAATTTTGACAGTTGAGTTTCCAGCACATCTCTCTCCAACATCACTTCTGCCTTCCGACATTCACATTCTGGGTTTGTCATGCCAGTATAGGCTTTTATTTTCCATATTACCATTTTCCTTTGAAGTCTCACCAGTTATCACCTGATAGTAACTGGAGTTTTATATATATCCTTCCTCTTCCACTTCATATCTTTATTTTCTTCTTTTTTTTTTTTTGCTTTCTGTTTGTTCCTTTAATTTTTTTTATGAAGTGTTTGTATATATATTTCAATTGAATCTTTTCATCTTTTATATTGTACATAACCTGTTGAGATGCATCTTTCCAGTTTCCAGAGGCCAAAATACCCTATTGATTTAAGAACCTTCCAGTTTCCAGAGGCCAAAATACCCTATTGAGTAAGATCCTTCAAATTTCCAGAGGCCAACATGCCCTATTGAGTTAAAGCCTTCCAGTTTCCATACTCCCAGAATACAATTGAATTGAGTCTCTCTCTCTCTCTCTCTCTCTTCTCCGCTTTCTCTGTCTCTGCTTTGACTCTCTTCCTCTCCTCTCTCTGTCTTTCTTTCTTCTCTCTCTCTCTCTCTCTCTCTCTCTCTCTCTCTTCTCTCTCTCCTACAGATCGGTCAAACGCTGTACAAATCCTCTGTTTTGTAGTCAAGTAAAGAACTCTCTCTGGATATTCTATTAGGTCACACGTGTCTGTAGCAGTGTGTCTGTGTATGTAGATATACCTGTGTGTGTGTGTGTGTGTGTGTGTGTGTGTGTGTGTGTGTGTGTGTGTGTGTGTCTGTCAAACCAAAGAACCTTATACCCCTCAGTCCCTACCCTCTCCTCCCCCACCTCCCTACCTCACTCCCTACCCTCACCTCCCCCAGTTCGGTATACAAGGTTAGCCATATTTATCACTATATACTGTTAGGTTATCGACCCAATTAAAGAACAGTATTAAATGGAAGAATATTGTTGGTAAAGGAAGAATGTATCTCTCTAAAAACACACATATGGGGAAGATATTGCCAAGTTTTCATATTTCACCCTGAGATTCTCCTCGTGTTCTTCTTCTTCTGACTGGCGGTGGACACGAGACTGTAGAGCCTGTTTGTAGTGTATGATACTGTATTAAGACAGAACCCGTTTGTAGCGTGTATGATACTGTATTAAGACTGTAGAATGCGCTTGTATCCCATATAATACTGTATTTATACTGTAGAACCTTTAAACGTATAAATTTGATACGTTTAATAATTGTCAATAATTCTGGTACATTATTATTATTTTTATTATTGTTGTTATTATTATTATTTGTACTATTTTTTTATTATCATTATTATTATTATTTTTATTGTTGTTATTATTATATTGTTGTTGTCGTTAATTACTGAAGGACATCTATGTTGTCTAAAAACAATTACATATTAATCCCACAAAAATATCCTTCAACAATAAAACCTTCGTAATATTTTTTTATTCAATAACACTTAAAAATAACAAAATAAAATAATAATATAATAAATCTAACCCAAATTTCACATTGAGGGATCATTTATGTAAAATTCCCATAGATAAACAATAAAGTTAACATTTTATAACCCACATATTGCATTAGGCTTCGTTGTTGATACTAGGTTGAAATATATTGAAATTCAAACGATATTAAATTTTTACCGCCGCTTTTATTACTAATATCGTCAGTCAATGTTATATATTATCGTTCAGTGAGTCATATAGTATCGTTCACTCACTCCAATTATTATTACTTGCTATTGTTAAGTTAAATTAGATGTTCAATATATTTCGCGAGTGTTTAATAGACTGGATCATATATTTCCTGATTGCTTACCAGTTCAACTAGCCATTAACATGTAGTAGTTTGCTGGTGTAGCGAGAATGGGCAGGTGATTAGCACTACACAGGCGGTCGTTAAGGTATGCTAATGAGTCTTGGTAGTCAGGTGTGTAGTGTGGATGATTATGATACCTCCCCACCCCTCCTCCCCCCTCCCCCTCCCCCACCCTTCCCCCCCCCTCCCGCCCACCT